>NW_009924235.1:51421-61210 GCF_000696875.1 Nestor notabilis | reverse complement strand
AGCCCAAGATCTAATCTGCTCTAACAAATTGCCTACAGATTAGACAACCCATGACATTCTAGTCTGAAGATTTACATTTTAACATATGCATGAGGTTTTTTAGATAGCATTATAGTGTCTGGGAAAGGGTTAGTTCTCACCATTTTCATTGTAGTAGCTTATTAACTTTTCAAGTCCTACTCGAGCTCTGTCAGTTAGGAGAAAAATATATGCATAGACTGTAAATTCTTGCAGCTGTCAGTCTACAAGTAATCTTACTGGAATAAAAAGGTGATAAGGAGATAAATCAGGTGACAAGATGTGCTTAGCACATCTGAGGACATATAGCTCAAGACTTCCAGATGCCTGCAATTAGAGAAAATGTATCCTCATCTGGAAAATATGATCTGTACCAAAAGATTAAGTTATATCAAAGGGCAGTGGCTGACAATCAAGATAGCACCAGAGAAATATTGGAGGAGGAGCATCATTGCAGAAGTTCACAGTACGTGTGGGTTAAGAAGGTAAGCTACCATAGACTGAAGTGGATTTCCTCACTTGCTGATTTTCAGGTAGCTATTTTGTCATGGTCAGTCACTGAGGTTACTGATGGTAAAATTAAGGTACCTACTCTCTTAACCTATACTTTGACAGTACAGAGAAAATTTCATGTAGATAGTAGCAAGACAGCAAGCAGAGGGGCACAGCCTACTTGTTTAGCTGCTAGCAATGTGGAAGGGGTAAGCTTGAGGATGAGCAGCTAGTAGTGAGGATCAGGAAACATAGAAAGGGAAATGGGGTGAGCAGCAGGAACTGGTTCAAGGCTGGAGCAACTGTTTGGAAAGGACAGCAGAAACAACTTCATGGGGTTTACTGGAGGTGAACAAGCCTAATAAGTTACCACTACTAACCATCACGTCCTACTCCATTTTGATACTGATCCAGACCCCAGAGTTTGAGTTATGCTGTTCCTGTATTGTCACCCAGCAGCTGTGGAGTAAATGCTGGTGTGGAGTATGTGTCATCCCTTAACTAATGCTGCTCTAGAAAAGGGAGCAGCCTGTTTGTGATGTGATGGAATAACCAGTGTCTGTGCCTAGGATGCAAAGATTTGAAATTTTTATACTTATTGAATGTAATGCTGACATAGATAATGTCACCATTATGAGAATAGCAGCCTATAGGGGAAAAAAAGGCTGAAAAAGGTTTTGAGGACAAATGAGCAGTCAGGAGAAAGCAAATACAGGGAGACATAATTTCTACTGTTAAAGTAGAATTTTACATTGCGTTTTTATAAGGTGCTTAATTTACTCTGTTCCTCTCTCCTCCAAAGAGTTTGACAAAGGGATGGCCCTGCTTGCACAATCATTTTTTTAAGGGACTCTAAAAAGAGATAGGCATCTAATTAATTTCCTGCTCTGTGTGTTATCTAAACAGACATTATTCAGAAGTACAATATTCCTCCAAGATGTTGCTTCCAGTTGCCATTTATGTGCTAAACATACAGTATTATTTTGGTGACTGAGGTGCAGTAAGATGCAGTTACCACATGTACTTTATAGTTTGTGCAAATACTGTCCCAACTTGTTCTAATTAGGAATCCACAAACTCTGTGGTAGTGAATAGTCACAGGTCTGATTTCTGAACCTTTTGTGTACTTAACAGGTTTATAGTTGTTTTTTAATGTTTGTTTTTCTTTGAGGAAGAAACCTTTACAACCCCTCTCTTTGATGGATTTTGCTCAGAATAGCTGTTGTCTTTGTCAGCATCATTCAGGATTGGAACTTTATTGCCTCTGTGTGTCTTGGATCTCAAAAGTTTCTTGTTTTGGACTCTTAAGTTTGAAATTAGACAAAAGGTGCTCATCCGCTGTATTATAGTAGCTACAAGTTTGAGATCAGTTTTCCCTGAATATGTACTGCCCTAATAGTTACACACTTATATCCAAGGAATAATTGATCTGTGGCTGTCTACTTTGCAGATTCAATTGGATCATATTACATTTTCTTCATTTTTTGTATCTTCTGGTTCCTAAACATTAGGTTCCTTCTGAATTCCCTTTTGAGTGAGTGTGATGACTGTATTTAATGGCTATGCTTAAGGGCTTGAAGTCTTTTGCACACTGGCTATTAGTTAAAGTGTAAGAAATAAAGCTCTATACAGTTAGGAAGGATGTTGCTGCTTTAACTGTATCAGGATTTTTGTGGTAATATTATAATCATGTTATGAACATGATTAAACAAATTTATCTTCGTCCTTTGTCTCCATAGACTCGCTATCTTATTTTTCCTCCTTGTAAAATTATTTGCTTCCAATTGTCTTTCAGGCTACTCTGTTGACGAGATTACCCATGACTCAGTATCTGAATTCTCTTAGCTGTTATTAGCCCTAATTTGGAGGTTTGGATGAAGTAAGCACTGTGCATCCAAGCAATGTGCTGCCAGATCTGCGATATGTATTTTATGCTAACCAAGGTTAGTTCATTTTATCCATCTTAATTGGTAGGGGTTTAGTACTAATATTCTTATCTATACTAAGCATTGAAAACAATCCTGCACAGGGATGAAAATTAGGATTTAAAAATTTTACTTGTGTTGTAACACTTGATGACTTACAACTTAAGCCATGCTGCTTGATAAACGCATGAAGATTCTCATTATTTGCAAAGAAGCAAGTAACTTTAAACTTTTTGCAGTTGTACAGTATAAAATGAATTGATAGTATTTTAATTTAGCATCTAAAATATGATGCAAAACCCCCTGAAATGGTACACGTCAGGTACTTAAAACCTTAAATTACACTTGAAAGCAGCGAATGGTATGCGCTTGCCAATGTGTTCATTCTAAACTGCAGGTTCGGATACAAGTGGAAAGTCCATTATGGCATTTTATGGCTATGCTGTGAGAATAATATCCCCTTGCAACAACGTTTTCAGTTAGAATGCAATGGCACTGATGCTTTCAACTCTCAAAATTTCATGTGAAATCTTCTATGTGCTTCATGTAGAAATAAAAACAAAGGAAGGACATTAAATGGTTTGGCAGCCAGAGTTTTTCTATAGAAAGGTCATTTTGGAGATTAGGAGGTTGTTAGAGTAAACAAACTAGATATAGTTAGCAATTCATTTTGACTTTAGTTGTTAAGGAGCATTCATTGCTTATAACTGTGTGCGGTGTAATGAGGTGTAAAAGTATCTGAAGATCCATTATAGTTTTGTAGCTCCTCACCATCAGCTCCTCTTTTTCTTTCTTTGGGCCTTTCAAGCTGATGGGAAGTTGGGAAGATGATGTTAAGTGAGGCATGATCTGCCATGATCCTCTGGAAAGAGAACTGGCTCTGACCTCCTTGACAGAAAAAAAACCAACACAAAAAACCCAACCCAAACTTAAAAAACCTTAAACCATTGGGTGCTACAAACAGTGCATAATTTAGATTAACGAAAAGTAGATTATTGGTTTAGATAGTAAACACATATTAGATCTTTGATGCCAACTACATTCTTTTACAAGTTGCATATATTGCAAGTGTCCACAGGTTTTGATCTCATCTGCTAATACTTTACAAATAAATTATTTATCTTAGAACTCTTTTAAATGTTTAGTGGCATCCCCAATTTCTAACCTGTGATCAGAGGTGTTTGGTCTTCAACTGGTGGAGAGGAATGTCTCTCTAGGCTCCTAGAACCAAAAAATAGTGCTTTCTCTGTAACTTCTTTTTGTTTTTCTTTTTTTTTTTTTTTTGTTTTACCATCAGTTTCCACACTGACAATACTACAACAGTATCTTTAACAAAAGGAAACAAACCCTTACCTATCTTCCCTTTTACTCTTCTTTTTGCTCTGGTCTCCCACCTTTTAATGTGGAAGCGTATACAAATGTGCAATGAGGTAATTAAGAAGCAGGCTGATAATCTTAACTATTATTTTCTTTAACAGTCTAATCTTTCGCACAGTCTTAGCTCTTGAAGCCAGATCTTTTGGTCAGCATTCAGTGCACATTTTCCCTACTCAGATTGTATGCATGCACAAAGCCTTCTGTAGTCAGATTGTATGCATAGACACTTGCATCCAAATGGAAGTAACTTGCTTGCGAAATTTACTCCCATGATTGTTTTACACAGGAAATTGTATGTGCAAATACCTTGATTAAATTCAGGTTTCTCATGTTAAGTTCTGAAAATGTGTTGCTGGAAAAAGTAAATTTACATTTAAATGCATGCCTGCTAGAAGTTAAATCCCAATTTAGCCCTGTCAACAAAAATTTAAGCTTATATATACAAAGGAATAGTCTGATAGATTAACAATCAGGTATGATACATATGACTTTGAATGTGACGTTAGTTAATGCTGTCTGAATAGGCAGATAATTATAAGTTATAGGAACCTGAATGATGTTATTTAAAAGTTAATAAATTGAGTTTCCCAAGTTTGAGATGAAAAAGGTGCCTTTGATTAGTGAGCAGGCAAGTTTATAGGAGGAAAAAAGGAGATGTTACAATATGTGAAACAAAGGATCAGAACCCAGGCACTTAAAATACTATCTCTGGAAGGCAAGCCAATAAATTAAAAACTGTTACAGATTGTTTCAAAAATAGTATTTTGATTTTCTTTGGGCATCATCTGGCTTCCTTGCATTTTTGTTGAATTATCATACTTGAATCTGAGTGACATCGATACTGCAAAAAGCCGGTAAAAGGAATTAATTTCTTCCTGATCTTCCCCTTCCCTCTCCCTTCCCTTTAGTTTTGGGAATTCATGGTCGAGTTGGGCAGACTGGGAAGGGTTTGGAAGAGAGAAAGTAATTTGTTTTGCAGTTCAGAGAAATCAAGCTGTGCTGTCGTGTTGTACAGGAAACACCAAATCAAAATGGTACTCAGCTCATTGCAGAAGTGATAATTATGCAGCAGTCTCTTCACGTTCTGTATGCTTTGATCATTGGTCTAATAATAAATATAGTAGATTCATAATTAAAAGTGTATTGAGACCACTGCTAGAAAGTGTAGAATATCAGTTGAATGCTTCTGTTCTGGTTTTGGATTACAGCAGAAAATTACGTTACTGAAATACAGTCAAAATAATGACTATGAATTAACTTGTCTCTATATGGACGTGTAGAGACCATTTCCTTAAACATTTGAGAACTAGTGAAGTTGATCATATGGTCATCAGGGGGTTACCAATGGTAGCTGGTTTCTGGAAACAAGCTTAGAAAGTTGATACCTGTAGGTGAATTTAAGTGACTGGAGCAGAGACATGTTCTTGTACAGGTCAACTCAGGTCATGTGTTCTATCTAGGCTTTTGGCTTTAAATAGCCCTTTCGCGGTACCTCAGCTGCCACTTCTTCAGATGTGATCTGTCAGGTCCTATCCCTTCAGCGAAAGGAGCTGGCAAAACCATGACCTTGGGGGTTTGTCTTAGGGCCTTCTGTCAGAAGAGCTTTTGCAGGTTCCCCATAGAAAGTTCTTGTTTATCTAAACATCTGTCAAAATGTCTGCCATGTTTCAAAATGACCCCTGGTTTTTGCTAAATGGATGCAACTTCACCAGCCTGTTTTGTAATAGTTGCAAAAGCTGTTACCTGCTTTCGTGTGGCACTTGAATGACGTCATAATATTTGAAATACTTGACTTTGGATAGTTGTGTTTCTGTCATGGCCTAAATACATAATCAAGGCAATATTTGTTTAGGGAGGTCAATCCTATTGGTAGACCAATTGACAAAAGCTCCTTCCATAAGCATGGGAATGCTTCAAGTCTGATATGGAAGAAGCTATTTTGAAACCACTCTAAATTTAGCTAAATGAGTTTATCTAGTTTGACTACGTGGATAGAAAGAGAAGTTTTTAAGTAGGGACAGATGACTTAGAAAGGACCGTCTAGCATATGGTGATGTCCTTCTCTAGCTTGGTTTCTGTAATGGGCTGTCAGGAGCATACTACTCTTGACTCACTGTATGATGAAACCACAATTGAAATACATGTTTTTAACAGAGGATGGTGAAGAGTTGGGATTTAATTAATTAATTTATTTTTTCTCTAAGGATACCCAGAGTAGACTACTCTTTTCATCATTTGATTTCCAGTTAGTAACCAGAGATGCATCTCTGGAAGCAGAATGGAGGCTGATGTAAAATGTCAGTTCACCAGACGAGTGGGTTCCCAAATTCCAGTAGTGTTTTCAGTGTTTCTGCATTATAGAACCATAAAATTTCTACTAAGAAATGTAGTTGGCCAATGTGAGTTGGTCCAGCTTCAGATACTGATCTCATTTAAGAAGCAGAACAGGTTTGATGTGAGTACTGCAAGCTTTCCTGCACTGTCCTGTGGCATGCTGTGATTGTTTTCCTGGTGACTGCTTCCAGGGTAAGGAATTGATTCTGTTGTGAAAGCTGGTTGATCCCTGGACTTCTTGAGGTTGCAGGGAAGAGTGGAGTTGTGATTGTTTTGGATTTGTTTGTTGGTGATTGGTTGGTTGGTTGTGTAAGTTTTGTTTGATTTTGTTCTAACCGTGTGTCAGAAGAAGATTTTAAGAGATCACTGTATAAGTTTACTTGGGTACCAGACTGCTCACACACGGTAGTAACTACTAGTAATAACTGGATTCAAGTGTATTAGAGTTCATGTGAAAGACTACTCTTCTAAAAGGTCAGGCATGCAAACCTTAATTTGTTTCTTAGTTCTCTGTGGTTTGGTTAGTAGGCAAAATGAATTTCTCTTTGAAAGCATGAAAGGGAAGAAATACATTGTGATTTATTTCTGTACAGTGCTATTAAGAGTGTAAAGATAGGGCCATAGTTACACAAGTGAAAATCATTTAAATAATTTTTTTTTCCCCTCCAGTGTTTGATTTATTTTATGCACTATAGTTTTTCTTGCACTTGCATTAGGGCCATTTGTGGCAGGTTTTATGTTCTGCTTTGTGAGCTTATTTGATAGTTCATTTTGAAATAAATCACACCGATTATTTCCATGATAGACAAGTAGCTGCTTGTGTGTTGCTATCCTACTTGCTTCAGGCAGATCAAAACCATTAAAATGATAGTTACATTACTGTAAATTGGAAAATAGCAGTATTCTTTCACTTTAAAATAATCATGTTGATAAAATAATTAAATCCCTCAAATCCAATAAATGCTGAGGATTAGATGATACCGTTTGATGAATGAGAAAATTAGGCAGTTGCAAGTAGTATTTGAGATTTTTTAATGTAGTTTATATGCAAATTAATAGTGCATTTTCAGATTGAAAGTGCAGCCATTACATGGACAGAGATTGTCAAGATATAATTAATACTAAATTTTGGTTTATCTTTATCGGACTTGGCAACAAACCAAATGCAAAAATGTTAATGCAGTACTTTTGCATAGTAACTCTGTTCCTGTATTCTGTAAACTCTGAATATTCATGGGTTTTAACTTGAAATTCACTCTTACTACAGGCACAAATCATGTGGAATTGCTTGTTTTCTTCACTTGAAGAGGTGAGCAACAGTGTGTATTCAGAATAGCACAAACGGACTACTACCAACAAATTGGTGAATGTGTTTGAAACATCATGAAAGAAGTGATCCTGAAATGAACTGTCTGGGCAAAGGATCCTTGTGGATGTTAACTGCAGCCATGTTAAGCCATTTCCGATACTTGTTAGTTTGTAGGCATGTTGTGTGAGTTGTCAAATGGATAAAGATAGTCGTGTTGATGTCAGAATGCAATGATGTTGGAATACAATAGATTATTAGTATTGCTGTTTGTATTTCATCTTGTAGTCCGTTTTTGTTACAGATAGAGGTGAGAGTGAAACAAGTGGTAGATACGTGACAGGGCATAATGGAGAATTTCTGTAACATGCTAATGAAAACACTAAGGAAGAGTGTATTAATTATGGATTGGGGTGAATGTTACCTTGTTAGGATTTGAGCAGTAGGAATTTTGAGCTCAACTAAACTCAGGAAGAAAAGTTTAGATTGCAGAGGGACATCAAGATAATGTGCTTGTGGTTTGGCAACAGCAAGGAGTGATGTGGAAAGACTCTAAAAAGTTCATAAAGGAATATGTTATGGCTGTTGCGACCACTGAAATGCTTGGGTAATTCACTGGAGTCCAACATCAGAATTTCTGATACCAGTTCAAGGTAGCACAAAGTAGTGGTCTGAGTGTTTGTTGCTCCTGTTTTGGGTATGATATTTGTTTTCTCATGTCCCTGCCCACAGTAGGGGTACTGTAACTAGATGGTCTTTAAGGTCCCTTCCAACCAAACCAGTCTATGATGGTGATTCTGTGATACTGAAAAAAGTCTTAATGTATAGTTCTCATTCCTTCAATTTTATTTGCATTATCAAATAGCAGCATGTTTTCTAGCTTCTTAGGATGAAATTTGCCAAAATAAAAATAATACAAAGAAATCCTTTGAACTCAAAAAGATCTGTCAGGGGCTTAAACTTTCAAATACTGAATTATTGAGCTACTAATTCTAAGAATCAAGGAACTTTCATTATAAACCCAGAAGTTTGTTTTGGTCCTTCTTTCTGGCATTCCGCTTTTTTTTCCTTGACAAATGTTTTCTAAGATAATGTTACTTATAGCACCCTGATGTTAGTTCTGCCCCTTTGATTTTTTTATAGGAGGAAAGAGAGAAATGGATGTTTTACAGATTCAGCTTTAGCAATTAATTTTAAACTCTGAATCTGTCTCATGACAAGTGTTTGTAAAGCTGTCATTGCAGGCTAGCCTTGATGTACTCCTTTGATTTTTGTTTTGTTTGGGGTTTTTTTTTCCTGTGTTTTAGTGGCATAGTGCCTTTTTTTTTTTTTCCCTTTTTTTTTCATATGTAATGATTTAGGCAATGAAATCACTATTAATTCTTAAAATTCAGCTGAGTTCAAATGTTACGTAATTTTGGATTTGGAACCCAAACTGCATGTACTGCTGGATTTGCAGTCTTTACAGTGTGTGTATAAAAAGGAGAATAAGGTAAGATCATGACTTTGGGACCTGAAGTTTGATGACTTGGTTTTAACATTTAATTTTGAGAAACCATTGTGCTGAAGTTCTTTTTCATGCGCTTGAACTATGACCTCAAATGGACCTAGGGCATCAAATGAGATGTCCTTAAGATTCCGAGAACTTTTTGAATGATATCATCAAAGGATAATTCAGGTGGAAGAAAGTTATCTTGTGAGGTTTCTAATCCAGCCATCTGATGAGACCAAGCTGCTTACAGCTCCATTCAGTTGGGTCTTGGAACTGTCCAAGGATGGAGTCTACACAACTGCTGTGGGCAACTGCTCTAGTGCCTTACTGTTCTCATGGAGTGGGAAGGCTGCTCTTGGGTCCCTCCTCAGGCACCTCTTTCACAGGCCAAACAGGCCCAGTTCCCTTAGCTTCTTATCCCTGGTCAAGTGCTTAAGCATCTTGGTGACTCTCAACTGCGCTTGCTTCAGTTTATTGATGTCTGTCTTGTATTTCTTTAGACCTAATTCTGTACCTCCCTTTTGAACAGCAGTGTGAAAAAGAAGCACGTACAAACTCAAATTAGCATTTGTGCTGCCTTTACTCACTCTGTGGTCACATGGATTTTAGACATACTTATTCTTAATTTGTTTTCAGATCGAGGTTCTCTGATGTTGTTAGGAGAAAAATCACAGTGTGTTGAGCTACACAATAGCATGGGCCTGATGTGTTGTTTTCAGTTGAGGGTATTTTATTTGGTGGTAACAGGATGATGTCTGTTAAGAGATGCCCTCTTATGAATGAGACTTCTGGAATTTGTAAAATGTCTACCATTGGAACTGGGGCTGTGATGGCTGTCAGAATTT
>NW_009924235.1:0-51390 GCF_000696875.1 Nestor notabilis | reverse complement strand
TCTTTCCCTGAGTTGCTCTGTCAGAGTTAAACTTGAACACACTTTAGCCCTGTTGTGTTTGGGTGTGCAGAAAATACTGTAACAGAACGTTAGGGACAGTGAGTTTTAGACAGTGATGAATTTCAGCTCTCACCTCCTTGGGAGTTGTGGTTTTGTCCCTAGTCATTGCAGGGGTGGCTAATTCTCCAAAACAGGTGTAGGTGTTAAGCAGCTTAAGCTATGAATACAGGCTGCTCAAGGAGGGAACAACCTGAAAAGATGGAATGGAGAAAACATTCATATGTGTGTGTCCAAGCCTATGTTCTTGGTACCACAGCAGATGTACCTTCAGCCAAAGGGAAAGGTGGAGGAAAGAGTCTCCTCTGTTGTGCTCAAGTCTTTGGCCATAATTTAAGAGGACAAAGTTTGAGGTTGTTATTTTTTCCCCTCCTCACAAGAAATTGCTGGATGGTAAGGTGCCATATGATCAAAATCTCTATAATTTCTTGTTGGCAGATACTGCAAGAGATGTGGGGAAAAACAGTTTGAGTAAAACCTGCTTATGAAAGTGTATTTTTACAGTGTGGAAATAAGAGTGCTTTCCAGCTCTGGCTTAAATATTATTTCATGGGTTAGGTGAACAGCAGTAAAAAGTGAAAAGGAATGAAAACCAATGTTGCATCACGTTCCTGAATGTTAATCTCTATGACTTTATATGTGTGTAGGTGCTTGCTTTCTATTTGCATATAGCTAGAGCCCCAGCTCCAAAACAAGGAGCAGGTACTGCAGAGACATAGTAGCAATCACATGGATTTGTGCTGGAGTTATGCATGCTTCATGTAAGAACAAGGTATGAAAAAGAAACATCTATGATTAACTGCAAACAGAAAAATGGCAACTTGAAAGCTGGTAATTCAGGCTAGTTTTATAGTTACTTACTAGGCATGTAAAACTGTATGTACAAAATAAGGGGTTTACAGTGCACAGAGCAAATGTCACATTACTTGGTGCTTATAATGTCTTTATGTTATTATGGAACATATAAAACTGCACAATTGGTTCCTTATCCAAATTGAAGAGTCAGGTAATGGTCATCTTGGAAAGTAACTACGTATTTAAAGTAGGTTATTTTATAGAGATTTCTAAGTTACCTCAACAGCTCAGGCATTCTGTGTCTTAAAACCTGTTTTCTTAATTACAACCATGCTGAACTGGAATATTACAGTTAATAGCAGACTGAGTGGACTGTTAAGCTGGTACTTGACTTAGAGATTACATCAACTCCTAGGAAGAAGGTCAGTGCAAAGGCCATGTGTTACTTAAACTCTGTTTTGAAAGCTGCAGCAGTACTTAGCCCATGTCTTCAGAGGCATTCAGATGCAGTACATAATTAAAAGGAGAAGGAGAATAATGCAAGATTTTCTTTAAGAAATGAATTCCTCCAAGATAGACTTTTTAAGGCTCATTTCTAATATTTAGGCACATACAAGAATCTTGGGCTTTTAAATTTAATTGCATGTTTATTGTTGCTTCTGTGATAAATTTATCCTTGCATTGCTTTATAAGCTATGATGATTCTAAATTTTATCAACTGTATTTCTCTGTTCTTTAAGAAATGCATAGTCTTTTCCCAATGTTGCAGCTCAGTGTTGACCTCATACAGCCTGGGTAGGTGTAAAGGGTCTTAAACCCCGCACAGGTAGTACTCGTGTGTTAATGTACTTTCAAGGAATGGCTTAAGATCTTTGCAGCAGTGTTTTGGTATCTTTCCCCCTCCCCCATTGGACATGATTTATTTTCCTCTATACTAGAGCTGTATATGAAAAAAACCCACCAAATTGGGGAAGGGGAACCAGATCAAATAGCAGATACATCTGTAAATTAACAAGGGCATGGTTCTTCAGAACGTGCAGTCCTCTAGAAGTATGTATCTGGTTTTGGTTAAGGTTTTCCTTTTAGCCCTGTAATTACTAATATGAAAATGACGCAAAACAGGTCAATATGCTGTTTGATTTTTACTAATTAGGTGTATTCTACAGTTTTGATTTGCCAAGCATGTGTCAGGTCACTACAGATACCACTCACATATGGCGTAATTGATGCTGAGAGATGATAGTTGATTGGAATGGTTAGGGTTAGAAGGGCCCTTAAAAGATCATCCAGTTCCAACACCTCTACCATGAGCCCCAGAGCTGAATGCAATACTCAGGTGGGGTCTCAAGAGCAGAGGAGAGGAGGATCACCTCCCTCAACCTGCTGGTCATGCTCCTTTTGATGCTGCCCAGCATCCAGTTGGCTTTCTGGGCTGCAAGCACACACTGCCTGCTCATGTTGAGCTTCTCATTGACCGGCACCACTGAGTCCTTATCTGCATGACTGCTCTCAGTCCAGTCCCTGCCCAGCCTGTGGCTGTGCCTGGATTGCCCTGACCCAGGTGTAGGACCTTACGCCTGGCCTTGTTGGACTTCATGAATTTGGCATTGCCCCACCTCACAAGTGTGTCAAGGTCCCTCTGGATGACATCCCTTCCCTCCAGCGTGTCAACCAAACCACAGAGCTTGATGTCATTAGTTTAGCTTAAAGTAAGTTTTAAATAGAATGAATCACTTAAAGTTACAATATTGTGTGGTTTAGCATGCTGTTTGCTTAGCTTTACTTGCTTAGCATGAGTAGCTAGATTTGCTGAAGACTTAAGCTGAAAGCTGTGAACTTTCACCTAAGATACGCTTTTGGCTGGGATAGTTAGTTTTCTTAGTAATTTTCCTAGTAGCTGATACAGTGCTGTGTTTTTTATGGAAAGAATGTTGATAACACACTGATGTTGTTGCTAAGCAATGTTTGTCTTAGGGCTAGAACATCTTTAATGTTCCAGCAATGAGAAGGTGCACAAGTGCAAACCAGAGGATGAGGAGGCTACAATAGTCAACAGAACCTGCAACTTGACAAGGTAAGAACAGTTAAGAGCCTGCCTGTGTGGAAATGGAGAAAATCCATTAAGGTATTAGAAGACCCCAGATCCAAGAATTACTATTGGACTAAAATGGCACGTGAGGGTTGGGTGCAGAAATCATAAGCGATATCATTGTCCGGGGATTGCTTTGGGGTCTTACTCCACCCAGCTTGAGCTGTCCCTGTTGCTGTACCACTCAGTTATTAAACGATTTTCCCCTGGAATCAGACATCTGAGAGACTGCTGCAGGAAACCTAGGGTTGAGCCTGAGGGAGGAGGAAGTGTGCCTGGCAGTGAGAGCATGTGAGCAAGGAGTCTAAAGAGGCACCCGTTGGCTCACTGGAGCCACCTGCTGTGAAGGGGCGGTGGTCCTAGCAGTTAAACTCTCTGGTGGTGTGTGCATGACTCTTTGAAGTGTGTGGATGGCCAGGCAGCACCTTCTCCCCCAGCGGTTTGGTGACCCAGATGGGACCCTAGACCACCACCACTGGATCCTCTCGTCTCCAAACATCCAGATGCTGGCAGTGGGTGAGTGCACCTGGGACCTTTGGAGAGAGAGAGAGACGCTGAATGTTCAAAATCCCTGTGCACACTAGGAGGAAATAGAGAAGTTTTTGCTGCAGCTTTCGGGTGTGTGTGGCCTGATCAATGTAAAGTGCACATAGCAGGGGTTTTGAGTCTCTCTTAACAATGAGATACATAATCCGTTGACCAAGTCTGGGACTAAGATTGGATCCAGCCATTCCTAGACTCCTCTCTGAGGGGAGATTAGAAAGCACGGGTCTCCTTTCTGAACCTCCTGACTCTATGGGAGGATCTCCCTTACAGGTTTGGGGTTTTTTTTTCTGGTAATGGGGAACATACCCAGCACAGAGAAAGGGATGCCCCTGGCTGAGATACAGGAAAATTGGAAAAGAATTTTTGGTAGAAGTGTTATTGAAAGGTGCACAGATACTTCGTGTTGAGAAGACTTAAAATTTATAACTAGACATGGAATTTTGGCCACCACAAGGGATCTTTGACCAGCACAGACTTACCTTATTCCTCAAACTAGGTGATGCCTGGTTGTGCAAAGGGAAGAAACTATTTATTTGGGGAAGAAAAGTTAAAGTACCGTTTTAGACTAAATGACCTGAACTCTTGGCTCTGTGAAAGTACAATGTAATGTATCGTACCTAGGTTTGTGAATGACACCTCGTGTCTGCTCAACCCTTGCTTTATTACAGCTACTGGCTCTTCATATATCTAATATCTGCTGTATATATATCTAATATATAACAGAACAAAGCAAAAGAAGTCAATTAGTCTAAGCATTATTATGGAAAGTCCCATAAAATCTGTGGCAGCCTTTTCCCCTGCCTGGGTAGGACAACTGTGTTTTCTATTACACTCAATTTTAGTTTTAGATCTGCAGATAAGACTTTAAAATCTACTTTTCAGTTTCCTATTTTTCCAATGCTCTGCATGTTATAGTGACTAACTATTTTGTTATAAACCCATAATTTTTATTGAAGCTTCAAAGTCCTTCATAATTTGGAAGGCATTGAAAAGAGCAGTTCCCCCAGAGGCAATGTTAATACTAACTAACGCTGTGTGAGCAGCATTAGAATGAAGTCAGGAATTGTAAAAGTTGTAGAATTTCCACTAGGGCCTGGTCCACAGCTGGTCAGAATCAATGGCAGTCTTCATTTGGATTCGTTGGGTATTGATCCAACCCCTGGATAGCTTACTGCTGGTTTATTACAGCCATAGATCTTTACAAATGTACGTAGTTAAATATTAAATTGGAAATATTTATGCTAATCTTACTTGTGAATGTCAGTGGATGAATAATTTTACATAGAACAAGAAATAGAGTAAAAATACAGATGAACAGGAAAACAGAATATGTAGAAGCAACTTTTTGATCTCCTAAGAGAAACCCATTTTCTGTAGCATCAATAAAGATTAGAAAAATCTCCTGGAAGAACACGGGGAAAAGTAACTTATTTGACAGATTTGAGGTGGCAGTGATTGCAATGGAGAACTATTTCGCTTCATACCAATAGTATGTACAGACACACTACTCATCTGAGCATGCTGCAACATTTAGTTTTCTGATCAAGCTGCCTAACAAATTCAGTCTTCAGGAATTCTTGCTTATCTTAAAGATTTTTTTTCTGAACTAGGTGTTTATGGTCTTCATGATTTAAACAAGAGGTGGGGCAATATTAGTATCCTGACCAAATATTAACACTCTCTTAGTATGTGGTAAGTAATTTTATATAGAACTTGAGTTGATTTTTTTTCTAGTTTGGTTTCTACCACATGCTGCAGTTAGAATTAGTGGAAAATTGTAACTCTGACACAGACAGAACATACTAGTGAATATTTTGCAGAGGCTAATACTAACATTTACTTGACCATGGTGTCACTGTGAAAAGTTGGGTGCCTTTCAGGATCATGCAATGTCACATATAGGTGACATTCATCTTGACTCCCTTACCACATAGTTTGAAATGAAGTGTTGAAGGCAGTTGAATCAGAATGGCAGGATTTGTATGACTGATCTGGCTTTTTTAACAAGGAATGTTACTTTCCAGGATAAAAGATTTTGAAATATGTTCTTTTGATTGTGCTGAAAACTGAACCTGATGGGGACCATTTCTGATGGTGAAAGAGGGGTTTTCTCTTCATATGCTTTCCGACAGTAACAAGAGTGGCAGCTGGTGATCTTAACACTAAAGCTTTTCTGCACTTCATGCACTTTCCCCTGTGACTCTGAAGGGGAACAGCAATTGATTTCACAGGCAGTTAGGTAGCTGCTGTTACCTAGGTTGAGGGGATTTAATCAGTGTACACAAAAGGATGATTTCTGTTAGCAGTCAGCAGGTTTTTAATAGTTCGAGGACTAAACGCATTAGTGCTCCTGGTTAATTCCCATTTGAGGAGTATGTTTCAGTCGCTCCATAAATACTTAGCCTTCTGCTAGAGTTCTCACTTCGTATTTTACTTTGAATCTTTTAAGATCTTTCATGACCTTAGTCCTGCTGAGCTAAACTTTCATTTACTCCACATCTTACTGTGCCATGTATTTAATGGATTTTCTTTTATTAATCATCTCCAAATGCAAATTGAAGATGTCAGGTGCTGGAGCCCTTGTCATCTATTCCCTTGGGCTTGAATTTCTCTGCTCAGGGTATTGGATCAACACAGCAGTGTTGAAAAACTCAATGAGTACACAACGAGTATCTCGGGTGTTTCGGGGAGCTTGGCAGAACTGTAAAGGCTTTTCTTCTGTTGCTGGATTATTTCTTTTTCCTCCCTCTTTGTACAATACCTTGTGATTCTCATCATGAGAGGTACTTTATAAATGTATGTTGAATAGTTAAAATACTGAGCCAATTTGTAAAACATCTTGATAATATTTTAAACCTGAATTAGGTTATTACCTTGATTGCATTTGAGTAATGTGCCAGCTCATTAGGAAGCTGGCATACATAAAGCAAGTGTATTATGGCAAAGAATGAACGAAATCTTACTTGCATCTTTTAGAAAGACATAATGTGCAGGAAGAAGAAAGACTATAGTCAGAATCAATGCATTCAATTATTGTAAAATAGTTTTTCTGTAGTTCAATTTCTGATGTAAGAATTTATGGATTAAAAAAAAAAAAATATTTATTGTCCTTATGCAGTAAAATATCTCCAAAGCCTTTCTTCCCTCTTCTTCCCTTAAGTCATACCTCTGAAAGAAACAAAACTTGGTATCTTGGTCGTGGCAATAAAAATGTAGTAGCATGACTTTGCCAATCTCAAATGTCAAATTTAACTGTGAATTAGCAGATGTTATAATGACAGAATGATTGTGGATTTTAAGAGAAGAAAGGAGACATGATCTCCCTTGAGAAAACATCAGAGGGCTGCTTTTGAAGTAGCAAAGTAAAGAAAATCTGGAAATTTTTCTTCCAACTTTTTTAAAGGTAGCTCTTTTGCAGATGATACTCACACCAGGGCCAGAAGCAGCATAGTAGGTATGAAAGTGTGTCCTGGGTTCAGCTACAGCAGCCATTTTTTCGCCTTCTTAGTAGCTGGTGCAGTGCTGTGTTTCTGACTTTCAGTCTGGGAACAACGCTGATAACACCGATGTTTTTAGTTGTTGCTAAGTAATGTTTACTCTGACCAAGGACTTTCTCAGTCTCATGCTCTGCCAGGGAGGAGGGGAAGCCAGGAGGGAGCAGAGGCAGGACACCTGACCCAAACTGGCCAAAGGGGTATTCCATACCACAGCACGTCATGCCCAGTATAGAAACTGGGGGGAGTTACCCGGAAGGCCCAGATCGCTGCTCGGGTCGGGCTGGGTATCGGTCGGCGGGGGGTGAGCGGTTGTGTCCTTTTCCCTTGTTATTCCTCTTATCATTATTATTGGTAGCAGTAGTGGTTTGTATTATTCCTTAGTTACTGGAGAGCTGTTATCTCAACTTGTGGGAGTTCCATTCCTCCGATTCTCCTCCCCATCCCTCCGGGAGCGGGGGGAGGAAGGAAAAGGGGGGGAGTGAGCGAGCGGCTGCGTGGTTCCAAGTTGCCGGCTGGGCTTAAACCACGACAAAGTGAAATGAATTAGAAGAGTGGCTGACTGACAGAGAGGCAATAAATATTGCTGACTGTCTCCTTAAGTCACTCTATTTTGTAGTCTTCAGTTCTCCAGCTTTCTTTGGGCTATAAAGGAAATCTCTTACTGCTACCAGGCTGTTTTATTGTGGCCCTCTTTGGCATAAGGGAAAGCAATGTCATTTCTTCAGATAACTTCATTAAGAAATGCTTGATGGTACCTATATGTGTATGGAAGGAGGTTTGTATCTGAGTTGAACAAGTAAATGGGGAAGAGCTGCTGCTTTACCTACCTCCTCTTCCTTTGGCTGTGGATAAGAGAAGGCAGGGACTGAGGTGTTTCTGTAACTGATTTGGTACTATAGCAGATGATGTAATTTTTCGCTTTTCTGTGGCTTTCAGGATTGCAAGAGAAAGCAATGGAAGAATCATGATGTGAAGGTGTTAGGAGCACATAGCAGATGGTGGTGGTGCTCCCTGGTAGTAATACCCATCTGCCAAGTCTTTCCTTAATCCATTAGTATTCTTGTTACGCCTTCAATATGGGAAGGTCTAATCTTTGTACTAGTGAATTCAGATTAACATTTGCATATGCTTTTTGATGAATGTATCTTGATTTTTACAATGCATATATATTGCCTTATATTGGTACCTTTAAATAACGTTAAGTGGTGTTGCTCCATTGATGTTGAAGTTGCAGGTTAAGGCTCAGGTCTGAATTCAGAAGTCCATTAAAAAAAGTGTGAATTACAGTTAAGTTTGTTCTTGCAGAGGGTGGTATTAGCAGTATAACCTAATGAGTTTAATAGTCTACTGCTAGTATTTAATCATGTCATGTTCAGCTGTTCATTGTTAGTTAATATATGTCACAGACTAATGAAAGTGTCAGGACTAAAAATATATTGGTGGTACATTGTACAGAATGGGTTTTGGTCCTTTAAGTTCATTTTCCTTTCTGTAATTCTTTCTCTACCCCCATCTTTTCTTTTTTGTGGTGTGTATTGTTTTTGTTGTTCTTATTGTTTTTGTTTGATGTAGTTTAGTTTGGGTTTTTTTATTGTTTTGGGCAAATGGTTGGTGTAGCTTTTTCCTTCCCCTCATATAATATTTTGTGATTCTCCTGTTTTATTTGACAAGAGAAAAACAATGTTTTCTGCAAAGAATCTCATACTTTTACTGGGCTTCACCACTGTGACCTCATTTGGCATAAAGGGTGTAACTGCTATTCTCATAAGATCATTAAGAAGCCCTTGATACTTACAGGCATACCTATAGAAATACTGCTGGAAATACTGATAGACATTGCACAGGGAGGAGGGGTTGTTTCAGAGTTCATTGAGTAAATGGAGAAGAGCTGCTGCTGCCTGTACTTCCCTGTTACATGAGAAGAGAGAAATGAAGCACAAGACAAAAGGGTAACTTCATGAACTGTATATTTTAGGGCAGTACTTGGTAGTGATATGTACCAAATGTGTAAACTCTTCGGGGGCCAGGCCCCAAAGCTTTCATGTTGCCCAATTAAATGTGAGTGTGTATGTAAGTATATGTAGTTAATGATCATTGATACCTATTTTGTAGAAACATTCCAGAATTGGCCTGTTTACGGATGTAACATTCCTTGCCCAGTAGCCAAATTAGTTCTGCTTGGGAAGTGATGTATTGGCTCCCCTGAAATCTCTTGTATGGTTCTGCTCATGCAGTGTCCTTTCACCACAAAGAATTGTTGCTCTCTAAAGGTAGCTCTGGGAGTGGAAAAGGTACTGTAAAGGACTGCAGTGCAGAGCGTACAACTGTGTGTTTTAAGTGAAACTAAAACCTCAACTACTGTTCCTGTTTACAGATGATTTAACAGTTATAAAAAGAAGTAAACTCACTTGCTGTTTGCAGAGCATCACTAGGCAAATAGTTAGGAAGAGGTGAGTGAGCTCTTGAAAGAAAGCAAATGTCAATGACGTGTAACAAAAATAAGGACCTGATCTGAAGACAGGTAGTTTTGGTTCCCCCCAAGCTTTAAATACAGTTGACAGCATTCAGTACCCTCACCAGACTGCTTGGGAGCTGGGTAACCTGGAGGCTGATTACTATGAGGAATGTGGGAGGAAATGGGGTTAAAATTATGTTAATTCTACTTAAATTGGGTTCTAAAAAAATCACAAAAGGTTATTTCTGGGTGGGTTTTTTGCTTTCTTTTTTTTTTTGTTCTCAGCTGTCAGTTGAATTGCCGTTGTTACAATAATTTGCTCTTTTTGCAGGCTTAGTTCTAAGTATTTCTGGTGTAGTTGAAAGAGTAATTATTTAAGATAGTCTTTGCTTCTGTTCTTTGTAGTGTTTCACTGTGTATTCTGTACATTGAGCTTTTTAATATCCAGTTAATGCAAGTGTAGCAGTAAGAACATTATGAAATATGAAAGGACTGGATGCTGTCAATAACCTTATCAAGTCTCTAAATCATGTGATGTAGTGTTGGGTCCTCCATGACTTAATTTTTTCACCATCATATTAAATGAAGGAAAACCAGTTACTGTCGGTGTACAAGCACTCCCTATCCTGTGTCACATCAAAGAGCTCTCCTGATTAAATAAAATTAGCATCTCCTCATAATTCTGTAGTTCCAGGGCCACAGTTTCTGCATGACAGCAATACCTGTTCATTAATGATTTTTCTTCTTTGTTTTCCTCCTCCGTTATTTTTCTTGTGGATGACTTAAATTTATGGCTGGCAAATGTTTCATTGCTAAGACGGAGAATTCAGTGCTTGGGTTCTGGTATGCAGTGTTAAAATCCCGTAATTTCCCCAATATGCAGTTTGAGCTATATATGAGACTTCACACAATCCCAGGCTGACTGAAGTCAGGTCTTTACTAGAGTAAAATTTGCTATCATCAACAAACTTGCTGAGGGTATGCGCTAGCCCTTCATCCAGGTCATTGGTAAACAAGCCGAATAAAACTGGACCTAGTATTGATCCCTGGGGAACACCACTGACTACAGACCTCCAACTGGACTTGACTCTGCTGATCACAACCCTTTGAACTCTGCTATTCAGCCAGTTCTCCATTCACCCCACTGTCCATTCATCTAACCCACATTTTCTAAGCTTACCTATGAGGATATTATGGGAGACAGTATTAAAAGCCTTGCTAAAGTCAAGGTAAGTAACATCCACTGCTCTCTCCTTGTTGACCCATCTTGCCATGCCATTGGTCAAGCAAGATTTATGCTTGGTGGATCCATGCTGGCTGCTCTTTGTGACCTTCTTCTACATGCTTGATGGTGAACTCCAGAATGACTTGTTCCATCACCTTTCCAAGCATAGAGGTGAGGCTGACTGGATGGTAGTTTTCCTTTCTGGGTAAGGATTATCACAGTCACTCAAATTGCCCTGTTGGGGGGGCCAGATGATCTATTCATCTGTTAGTGATTGGGACTTGTGGGACTCCTTTCTCGTAGTTCTGATTGATAGTCTTTGGGAAAGGCTGAATACTTTAGTTTTGTGCTTGCTGCTTCTGTTACTTAAATGATCCACATTTTTTGAAGGTCTGTTAAAACTGTTCTCAAGTTGGCTAAAAAGGTGAGTATTTATGAGCTATAGCAGTCTAATCATGAAACTCAGGCAACAGAAGAATACAATGTATTTAATACATGATTTCGCTTCCTAATGGACAGAAACGTTTTAGCACATTATTTTACATTTGTGTAATTTGCTGGTGTGTTTTCTGTATCCAAGATAATATAGTTAGGATACACATGCAGCGAGACAAAGATTTGATCTTGTACTTTCTGTCCTCATCCTTTTTCAGTCTGTTAGTGAGTTTATGTTCAGTTTTCACTGTACCTTTTTGTCAGTGCTGCGATCTGAACTTGGAAGAGTTTCTTACTGAAGACAAATAATTATAAAATAGCTGGCTGGAATGTTTCTCATGTAAGTGCTGTCTCTAGCCCAGAGTATCAAGATACCCCACTTTTAGTGTGTGTTTTCAGTTGTTTGGTTTTGGTTTTTTGTTTGTTTGCTTGGTAATCTTGGTACTCCTGGTAGATTTCTTCTTGAAAAAGTGGCTGTGAGCAGTTGCCACCATGTGGTAGACCACTGAGTACATAAACACTGCCTGGCTTGCTCTCTGGAAGATACAGGGAATCCAATTGCTTATGGTTGTAGGACGCAGAAAGAACAGCATGATTGAGATGTCTCTTAACTGACCAAATAATATAAACAAATAAATAAAATATTGCCAGAAACTGTATTTATGAAAGAAACAGAAGAACCAACATATTCAGTAGATCCGTGTCATGTGCAAAATGATGGCACCAATCCTTCTGTGTCCGGACCAGGTTCTGTGATCTGGCAATTTCAAGGAGTGATTAGCCTCAGTCCCTGTGGATCACGTGGAGTTGATACACCTCCATCTGTTTGCACTCCCAAAGGTCTGAGCGTAGTTGTTGGTAAGGGACTTTGGCTTTGTTTTGGTGGTTTTGTTTGGTTTTGTCTTCCACAAATTTTGACTTCCTGAGTATCAGTTAAGACTTGGATATTTTTTGCACTTTTGTGTAAGCAGTTGCTGACAGTGGTGCAGTAGGTTCCTTTTACAGAGGATTACCCAGAGTAGTGGAAATGAGAAAGAATGTTTTCAGTTGCTGTAACATACATGTGACTTCAGCTGTTTCTAAATAACGTAGGAGCTATATCGGAAAATCAGTGGGGGGAAAAATAATCAGTGCTGCTGTCCTAAGACCTTCTGAAAGTTTGAAATCGGAAGAAATGTATATGTATATGTGTGTATTTCTGATATTGAAACAAAAAATTTCCAATGATGATTTTTACTACTTAGCATCTAGTTGATGCATCCAGGATTCAGACATTTCATGCAAATGCAAACCAGTGGCGTTACACTTCTGTAACTTGAAATCATAGAACTACATTTGTAGGATAGGTTTTTACATTTCCTATCATTTTTTTAAAAACCCATTAAAATACATACAAATTACATACCTATTGCATAAGTGCCTATTAATTTCTCATTTTGCTGAATGAGAGGCATTATTATAGTCAATGGAAAACCTAAACTTCAGGAACTTGAGAATGTTTCCAGTGTTCCTCTCGGTCTGTTGCACTG
The DNA here is from genome assembly GCF_000696875.1 of Nestor notabilis. Classification (NCBI taxonomy): domain Eukaryota; kingdom Metazoa; phylum Chordata; class Aves; order Psittaciformes; family Psittacidae; genus Nestor; species Nestor notabilis. The sequence goes on along the minus strand of NW_009924235.1, from coordinate 38,762 downwards.
TGTACTAAAACTGATAGTTCTATTTTCCTGACTGCATTGTCGTATTTCATCTATCTGTAAGTTTTGCTACTTACAGATAGGTAACTGTTCTGGAATACAGAGCATAAGAAGTACTTCTTTTCCTTAGGGATAATTGATTAATTGGAGGAGGGGTGAGTGTGAAGCAGTGATTTCTGCATTGTGGTTGCATGATCATTGCAATGTGTGCATCACCCTACCACGTGGTGGTACAGCTTTGATCCTTGTTAGGCATGCACGTATCATCATCTTTCTGTCAAATTATATGGAGATTTCACTTGGGGATTCAGCTTTTTGTTCTTTTTTGCCAGATTTTGGCTGACTGTGAGAGAACAGGCAACAGCATGAAGGCTGTTAGTACCTACATAAATTGTGGGTAGTTTTAGTGAGTATAAAACAAAACCAAATTGGTATATTTGAGCAAATGCAAAACAACAGCCATGCTTCCAGCAGATGTGTGGTTTGTGTTGTATAACCAGAGTTTTTCTTTTGGTACTTGGAACTCCAAAGCTGGATTTAATTTGGTGTCAAACAACAGTCTGTGACAGACAAACAGTACTACAAAACAAAAATGAACCATCTGTAAATGTTTCAAATCCTGGGAAGGATAACTAGACATATGTTTCTTATCTCAATCTGGAATGATTTCCCCCCGTACAATTAGCTGAACCAAGAAAGAGAAGTTCCATAGAAGTGCCAACTCCCTGTAATGTAAAGCTACAGTTGCAGTCTCTGGAAAGTGAAGTGTGAAGGATTAGTTTGCATCCCAGCAGATACTTATTATGGAGTGATTACAGAAAAGAAGTGTTGGGTGAAAAGGTTGAGCAAGATTTATCTAAAGCGTTGCTGTTGCTCCACTATGGTTTTAGAACCACTTAACACATGTGTTTATTGTCTTCTGGAGTTTTCTTCCCAGTCCCTCAGAATCTGCTAATTTCATATGTGTTCTTCCCTTCCTTTCTCCCTCCTGTTTTGCAAGCAGAGTAGCCTGTGAAAGAGGGCTGCCATGCGAGTGCTGTTACCTTTGTAGAGTTCAGCACTGAAAAGAAACAGCAGTGCCTTTGGTGACAGCAAGACACAGCTTTGGGCTGCTTCTGTCCAGCTAGGAGATGGGAGGGATCAGTCCAAAACCTGTACGATTTGACCAATTGTATGTAATGCTGGCGTTGTGCTGGGGCAGATGCACACAGGAAAGGGAAAGTTCTTGAGACTGTGTGCTTTATTTTAGCAAGCTAAATATCACCTTTCCTTGTTTTCTGCATTTTGCAGGGAGCAAAAGTTCTGCATAAACTGTAGGTGTGGTGTGAGAAAGTTTGTCTGTCTGTACACACACTGCATTTCTGCTCTGAACATGCAGTAGATCCAGTGGGTATTGCTAAAAATGCTGTTCTAAATACTGAATTGATTAGAACAAGCTAGGTTTTGATTTTTTTAATATAAAAAGGATATTTATATTTTCTAGCTATTCGTCAAGATCTTCTTTCTTCCGTAAGTGCTGTAAATGTGTGAATTTTATGCCTTCTCTGGTGCAAGAAAGCCAGAGGTACTTGATACCTGCCTCTTCAAATTATTGTGAGCAACATTACTTTGAATGGTAGGAGTGATAGACCATTCACTTTTAGATTTTCTCTCTTTAAGTTTCGTTCCTTGTGCCTTTTTCTCACACCTGTAGTATTACAATGTCATTAGAAACTGTTTTGTGCATCAAAGGGAAAGATACCCTGTAAAAGTACTGTTCTATAAAACTTCTATATGTATAGTTTCCAAATTAGTTACTTAATACATTTAAAAAAATTAAGGTATAGTTGCCTGTTATGAAGATTCTCCAAGGTTAATTTGGCTTGAAATTGCTCTTCTGTTTCACCATCTCTCTGCTTTCTACTTGGCCGGTCATTGTTTCCACCTGAAAATGAGCTTTTTTTCCTTCTCCCTTTTCTAAGGAGTAAGGGTAATATGCAAGTTACTAGAAACGTGTCATTGCATGGTTTTGAGCATTGAGCTTGGAGGCCTAAAACTTGCTCAGAGCACAAAGGAGCGTCCCGCTCGTCTGTGGTGTCATAGCCGCAGCTTTTAGGCTAGTTTTGCTGTAATTACAGTTAGATACCTAATCAGTTGTCACTTTAGTATGTATTTGCAGACAAGATGAGACGAGCTAATGCTTCTTGCTGAATGCAATCCAGTCTTAGCACTGCATTCACAGTAGAGCTGGCACTGTGAGGTGAACTCTGAGGCCTTTTATCCCAATTCAGTGACATTCTCTTAGATCTAATTCTGCTGCTTCACAGCCAGATGTCACTTCTGAGATTGACAGAGACGATGTGTATTTCTTGAGAGTGACAGTGAGAGGAAGATCGGGAGGAGGAGTCTGCTGGATTTATTCAGCCTGACAATATATTCTTTGACAGGAGAGCTGTCTGGATCTGATGAACTTTTTGTGCTAGTCCCTGTGTTATGTGCACATGCTCACGGGTTAGGTCTTAAATCCTGAGCATTCAGGATTATTCTTTTTGTGAATAATGTGTGTGAAATTCATTGGCAAAAAGTTTAAGTGAATGTGCTGTATGTTGAGTAATCAAACATGCACCAAACAGGTACATTTATCTATGCTTTTTATTTTGTGGTAATAGCAGGAATAAATCTGAAATGCACAGGAGCAAACACAGAGTTATCTCTTGTTTTCGGGAGCTGATCATTAATCTACCAGCTTGCTCAGTGCCAGATGACCTGCAGAGAGGAGAACTCAGAGAATGAAAAAGGGCCTGTATGGGAAAAAATTAATCATGCGATAGTAGGTAGTTTGTGTGCATCTGTGTATTTGTATGTCAGAGGGCTAAATTAAAGGCACAGAAACAATGGAAATGCAAATGATGTTCCTTACCCCATGAGCATTTGGCTTTGCAATACTGGCTTTTATTTTATGTAGGACTCGATACACTGTTGTCCACACAGCAGATTTTAATGTTAGCGCTCTACTTCTGAAATACACGGGTGTTCTTTCTATGTTGCCATTCTTTCTCTTACCTCAGAAATAACGAATAGACATTTTGCAATTTTTGCCAGCTTTGGACACTCAGAAATAGCACTTTGATGTTTAATGTGGTCATAATTGTGTTCTGCTCAGTTCTGACAAAAACCTTATGCTCTCATAACTGGAAACTTACCGAGTGTGGGGTCTTCAATTCCCAGGTGGCTGCAGTCTGGGAAGAGTTAAGAAGGGAGGTGGCTAATGTCCCCCTCTGTGACTAGCAAGGTGGTTAGAAGTAGTTGTGTGGGGTTGTTTTGGGTTTTTTTTTCTGCTCCCTTGCCTAGCACTGACATAACTCCTTAATCATCCCAGAAACCAGAAGAATGGGTAGGAAAGTTGTTCAGAAGCAGTGAGAAATGACCTTGGAGAAACTGTAGGAATTCTGACATGAGTAAAGAGAGTAATAAAGAGGAAAATTGAGGCGGGGAGAGAAAACATAAATATTGAGGGACAGGACAGAGCAGTCTTCTGCAGCTGAAGGTAGGTGTTGGGTGGGATTTAGAGGACTCTCTGTGCATGCATCTGGTTTCCTCTTCCTGGCTGGAGACTAAGAGGTAGCCCCAAACCCTGGAGGTTTCTGGCCTCAAAAGCAGGGTCTCTGCAGACCCTGGAGGGGAAGTAACCATATCTGTCTGTATGCTGTATGCTTTAAATCTATAAAAGTGTTGCCTCTGAGTAGTATCTGCTGTGAGGACAATTTCTCCTACCCAGCCTTTCAGTTACTTTGCTAGCTGCCTTTTCCCTACTGGGAAAGAGCATGAAAAAAGAAAAGACCAAATATGAGGAAAAAAAAATGCTAATTCTGCGTGAATTAAAAATCATTATGCAACCTCTGAAGCTATTATCACAAGTTATACTTCAAGGTCTTGGTTAATCTAAATCTGCAAAAAGGTCACTGGAACCAGGGTCTATGTGGGAAAGTGTGAGAAAGCAGAAGTGGTATTGAGGATCAGTGGAAAACTGGGGTTTTAAGTGTGTATTTTGGAAGATCATTTACAATACTCGCCTATAAAATAATTAGTATAGCTGGAAATGTTTTAAAAGAGAATAAAACTGATCATACCCATGTTTAAATGCAGAACATCTGGCAGTTGGGTTGTGAATCAAAATGAATCTGCCAAGAATTAATTATGTAGATGGGAGTCTTTGAGTTGGATGATAACCACAGTAAACTAGTATCACAGCATCATTAAGGTTGGAAGGAACCTCTTGAGATTATCTAGTCTAAGCCCTGTACTCAAGCAGGATCAGCTGGAGCAGGTTGCTCATCCCTGCGAGTATCTCCTGGATGGAGTCTCGACGATGTCTCTGGGCAACCTGTTCCCATATTTGCTAACTTTACTGTGGAAAAGGTTTTCTTGTGTCCAGATGAAGCTTCATGTATTTGAATTCATGCCCATTGCCTCGTTGCTGCTGGGCAACAGTCTTGTCTACTTCATTCCCTCCCCAGTCTCCTTAAGCTTTCTCTTCAGGCTGAACAGTCCCAGCTCTCTCAGCCTTTCTTCATGTAACAGATGCTTCAGTCCCTTCTCATCCTCTTTGTGGCCCTGGACTGGACTGGCTCCAGTAAGTCTATATCTTTCTTGTACAGGGGACCTCAGAGCTGTACTCAGTACTCCAGATGTGGCCTCTCCAGTGTGGAGCAGAAGTGAAGGACCATCTCCCTGATGTGCTGGCAATGCTCTTCATAACAGAGGCTCTGATGGCTCTGATGCTGTTGGCCTTTTTTTGTTGTGAGCATGTATTATTTCTTAATTTAATTGAAATTTTTGCTCTTTATTTTAACTTTTGCTTTGTTTGCTGCCCAGCTCAAATTGGTTTTCAGTAGCTGTGCAGAGGGACTACAGAAGTTTTCCCTTGAATCTGAGCAGGATGCTAAATAAAGCTTGCAGTGGGGTGGGGTGAGAGCTATTCTGTGTTGGAGAACTAGTCTGCCCAGTTAGAAAAGGTAGATGTTGGAAAGGATTACACAGTCCCAAGGTCAATTTCAGAAGCTTTGTCTGGAACCTTCTTTAAGATTCTGGAGCTTTATATCACAGCCCTTTTCTTTAGGTGTGAATGTTTTACCTGCGCTCTCTCTGTATTTGCATTACAGATAGAAGCTCCGTAGGGTGAAAGGTGCCTTCTGCTGTGTGTATGCACAGTGCCCAGCACTGAAGCGTGTCTAATTGCAAGTGGGCTACAATTTTTAGAACAGATACAAGTGTATGGCATATCTTGCAATCTACTTCACCTGTTTTTATAATTGCCTGTGATCCACTGGGACCTCAGGAAGATCTTAGGAAAGAAAACCTTCGAGGGTTTCAGCACTTTAACGTCTGAACAGTTTGGCTTTTGAGTTTTTAATGTGTTTTTGTAAAGTGAAGTCCATGAACTGAGAAATAGGTTTTAATCACATCTCCTCTTGCTTTTTTATCTGCCCTCCCCCCTCCCCCTTACTTCTTGAGTACAGTTTAGTATATCATTTTGTTGATTAAACAGATGTCAGTTACATCTCCTCAGTCATTAACTAGTTAATGGATATAATAGCTTAACGGCTATCCCTTAAGGATTCTGTGATGAAACATGTTTAATTAATCCACCTTTTGGTCAGCTTGATCAGTGGAAGAACATGAATTGTGTTAGGTGTGTGGTTGAACTGTGAGGTTCAAGGCAATGTCATTATGGAATTTTATGAAAAACAAGAATGAGTTTATACTTCCCTTGGTGTAATGCTTATTGGAATAAAAGACATACTTTTAGATTGACTGTAGCTTAGAGTTACTTTGTTCTTTGTCCATATCTTCAGAGATTCGGGAGGAGCAGCAGGTATTGCTAGGATGAATTTTAAGTATCTTGCTTGCTCAGAAAATGACTGCTAAAAGCAATATTTACCCAATTAAAATTCAGTTTTAACAGTAGAGTGTTACTTTGATTTGCTGATTTTTATTTCTCTCCCCATCCACTGCCCTCCTTATACAGCAGTAAGTGCTGTTGACTCAATTTTGGGGAAAATACCATTATTATTCAGTATCTGTTCTACATAAGACTCACTCTTAGCTTCTTTTCTTTCTCAGAGTTATGCATCTGTTGGAAAGTAACATTTGTCTGTGTGTGTGTTACTGTTGGACTTTTTTTGTGGTACAGTAATCTTCAAATATCTTAAGAAAAATATTGATTCTTCCACATTTGCCTAGCTTCAATATGAATGTGTAAATGTATTATCTTTCTCTTTCAAAACACAGTATTGTAGCTGTTCAGATTGGGAATCTCATACTTTGTGCATATTCTTTCCCATTTGCCATCTTGCAGTGTACTCCATTTCCCATGAAAAGAATCAGATGAGTATTTTTTCATATGTGCATATATATAGATACACAGACACAAATCTATATCTATATATATATGTATCTGTGACTGAAAAGGGAGTAATAATGACTTACAGGCACTTCCGTTAGTGAGGTATTTCTACTTCCCATGCCAGCACGAACAGGTGACGATGCAGACACATCCTGAGACATCACTGTCATTGTTCAAAACGTTGGGTGTTTTTCCACATCTGGGCAGTTGCATTAAGTGTGCATATAGCTGCTGCTCTGAATTCATGTGGCTTGGGATTCAGTTGTTACAGTGTGTGTTTAGGTAACACTGTGCGCCACATTATAGAGTAACAGTTTGTGATTCTTTGCAGGTCTTCATATTAACAATTTTTCCATTAAACTGGTAAAAATAAATAAGTGAAACAATATTTGATGTAATAATATGTGCTGTCAACTAATTCAAAATATTTCAATCTCTGTGGCCTTTTTCACCAACCAAAAATCTGTATCATTCCATACATTATATACTTCTCCTATATCCTCAGAGAATAACATGTGATTACAAGAAATCCCTATATCAGACCAATTTTTTTGTTACTATCTGCTACTTTAATAGCTGGTGTAATGAGAAAAATTATTTCATTACTTCCCAAGTATACATTCATTAAGTTTCTATTCAAACAACCAGTTCTGCTCTCTACTTAAGAATTCTTGCTGCCAACTGCTATAATATAACTTGGGAACATGAGCCAAATACTGATAGGGCCATAGTTATCAATGTTTTTAGGTGTGTTGATGATGGAATTAATATTGTGGCTTGAATAAGTTCTTCTGAAGTAACATAACAGGTGCTATACAGCAGGATGACAAAAGTATGATCTATAATGAATCCTGTTAGCCTTGCCCCTGCCCTTGTGATTTAGCAGCTTTTGGTACTAGTTAATTAGCCCCATATAAACAAAATATTATTTGCATAATCGCCCGCTTTATCTGCTGTTCTTGTGCACTGCACTCCAAAAGTAAGTGCTGCAGAAAATCATATGGCTGCTACAGTCATATACCTCGGGGGACACTATGGCAAGCTATAGTGGAACGTGACCCAATTTCAGTAGCACAGTTGCTACTAACTATTTGAGGCTTAGAGGTCTCAAATCTTTCAAATATCATGGGCATTATCTTCTAAGGTTTTCCCCTGCCAATTTGCTAATCCAGATTTAGTCATCAAAAGCAGGTTACTGTAGTATTCACATCTTTCTCTTCTGTTATGTGAAAGAAAAAACCAAACCACAAACAGTAGTAGTATAAAGGCATGGTCCTCTATAGGGACTAGTTGTAGATGTACCACTGTCTTCTAAGCCAGAGGCAAAAGCTGGGAAATATGATTTGAAGATGTACTGGTTTGGCTGGGATAGTTAATTTCCTTCCCAGTAGTTGGTATTCTGCTGTGTTTTGGATTTGTGATGAAAACAGAATTGATAACATGGGCATGTTTTTAGTTATTGCTGAGCGGTGCTTAAGTAGTGCCAAGGCCTTTTCTGCTTCTTACCCTGCCCTGCCAGGGAGTAGGCTGGGGATGGGCAAAAAGCTGGATGGGGACTCAGCTGGGACAGGTGACTGACCAGAGGGATCTTCAAAGTGTGGTTAAATTTGAGTCTTCAGCTGTAATGTCTGAAACCGTTCAGACACTGCACGATGAATGCTCTGTTAAAGTCAGATCATAAATCAGGTTTCTTTGTGGGTTTTTCCCCCATTTTACCTGTTTGCTTCATCATAACCTGTACTGAATGAACCACCTACTTTAGATGTCTTCTAGTAGCTTGCGAAGGCCAGATGATTTGCTTTTGACGACCACTTTGACTTCTTGGAGTTCTCTTTAGCTCCTCTGAAACTTTGAAGGTTGTGATTTCTAGATGACCTGCTGAGAGAAATGCTGTGCTGCATTTTGCAGTATTGTCACGTTTTGTCTACCTCCTTGACCTGGAAATCCATTTTTTTTTGACTCTCCTTCTACAGAGTATGGTCATCTATGCAACTTCTGGTTTATATTTTGTAAAACGAAGGAAAAGGTATAGTGTATTCTCTTAATCTCTTCCATGTTAGTTTGTGACATTTGATTTTCCTTCCCTTTTTGGCATGTGCCTTTAAGCATACTGCGAGGTCCTTTAAAGATTATGGTGCATAGATTTATTTGGGTTGATGTTCTGGACTAGACATCTACAAGGACCAGATCTCAGTGAGCCAGAGGGTCAGTTCTAGACCTGGGTACTTCAGTAGGTTGTTAACTACCCAAGCCTGAAGCTCATAATTTGTTGATTGGGTTTTGGCACTTTTCAATAGCAAAATATGGTATATCCCAGCAATAAACATGTGTAGGCAAGTGTAGAAGACAGGTGTGAGAATAGTTTATAACAATTATTTTCTTTTTCAGCTGAATTGACCTCAGCTTAGTACCATAATGTTAAATATCTGGGGTGAACTATTTAACAAAACCCTTAACATTCATAGGGATTTTCTTGAAAAACTGATTAAAAGGGTATAATTGAAACTGGACTTTGGTCTATCTACTACCTGTCTGCTGTAGTGAAGCTCTATTAGTATGAGCCTGTTTCATACTGTTATTGCTAAATGTGTCTTAATGATTCTAACAATAAAACTTAAATTGCTGTGAAGGAAAGTAAATGATTACCCCACGTAGTTACAACACTAGCGTAAACAAGCAAAACAGAAGTATAAGTCAAAACCCAGGGACCTGAAGCTTAAAAATGAGTTGAGTGATATTGTTCCTAATAACTGGGTAAATGATAAATGAAGAAAGTTTATGTCACCTTTGCTTTTCTTCAATACTCATAAAATGGTACAGGGAACTAGAATCACTCATGTAAGGCCAAGTATCAGATCGCTGCAGACCTTCTCAAAGATTTACTCCTGAATCTGTCCTCTGCCATTCAGCATGTCTATGATTTAGCCTTGCAGTATCTGAAGGGGGCCTATAAGGATGCTGGGGAGGGACTCTCTTCATTAGGGACTGTAGTGGTAGGACAAGGGGTAATGGTAATGGGTTTAAACTTAAACACGGGAAGTTTATATTAGATATAATGAAGAAATTCTTCACAGTGAGGGTGGTGAGGCACTGGAATGGGTTGCCCAAGGAAGTTGTGAATGCTCCAACCCTGGCAGTGTTCGAGGCCAGGTTGGACAGAGCCTTGGCTGACATAGCTTAGTGCGAGGTGTCCCTGCCCATGACAGGGGGGTTAGGACTAGATGATCTTGAGGTCCTTTCCAACCCTAACTATTCTATGATTCTCTGATTCTATAAATAAAAAAACTCTGAAATGTACCTAATATTATAAAACTATTGGGCAATGACAGTATGGTGGAAAATACAGGGCATGCAGGCACTTAAGTCACTTCAAAGACTCTGGGACCCTTTCATCCTCCTAAAGAAATGTTGACCTTTTGTTTCAACAACAGGTTTTGCCTGAACAAACTTGATGCAGTGTCAGTGTATTCTCAATATGGATCACTGGGGGTTTTAAAATGATGATAGCTTGCATTTTAATTCTCATTTTAATACGTAATAGTTACCATGAGGGATACCAAACCTTTTGTGTGTATGAATTGCATTCTATCATCTATTTCTTTAGACAAGTGAAGTGATTGAATGTTCCAAGGTAGGGACTGCAGCAATCTGAACTTCAGAACTATGCAGATTGGAGCACACCTGTTTGGCTGTGGCAGAACCTAAATGTGAAAAGGGGAAATTGCATTTTCAAGATGATTGTACACCACGTCCGAGACGTGGATTCCATATATGATCTTAATCAGCATCTTTTGTATGCTGTAAAATGGTACATCTGCAGTATCACATACATTTTAATAAATGTATGTATGAATCAGTTCTGTTTAAATAATGAAGTAGTGATGTAAAATAATATTAGACTTTTAATAGAAGTTACAAATTATCTGGTATCCAGGGATAGAAATATGATAATCCAGCAAAAATATTTTCACTTATGGTCTGTCTTTTCCATTTTTGCTATTTTGATTTTTATTTATTGTTTGGAATAAAATAGTCCCCCTTCTAGCTGCAGCTTTAAAAGAAGATTGTCCACAGTGTTTTAGTAAGAAACCAGATGTAGTTGTTGGGTACCCTGTTGTTCACAGACACTCCTGGTCATGCTCTTGTCAAGTCTCAGGATTGAGTTCTTTCTCTCTCATTTCCTACTGTGTAGCATGCTGGTGCCTCAATTACATAATCATTGACTGGTTTTCTGTTATCTGTTTTTTTAAATTGGAAAGTGTCAAATCAGGTTCCTCCTACTTATAATGTGTCTGTCTTCTCATCTACGTATCAAATACACTGCATAAAACCTTTCTATCATGGCTTCTTGTGCTTTATTTTGGCCCCTGATCCTCCTTTAATGTGATTAGTACTTAGTTGTAAGGACAGTTTCTCTTCTCAAATAAGCAAATCCAAGAAACTTGTCAATGTGGAAAAGTTGTTTGTCAGAGGTTAATTTTGAAATGCAGCATTAAGCATCTTTAAAGCTCTTTTATATGATCTAAGACCTTGAAAAAGAGCAAAGAACATAAGTAATTTCTTTTTTAAAAGGTGGCAATAAAACAAGGTACTATTATTCAGAAATATATTACATTAGAGAATATCTGAGAACACATTTTCTTGTGGAAAAGATTTTTCTTTTTAAAATTCTAGTAGCTGAAACATTAAACTGACAGGAATAAATAGCTTATTTGTCTCAAGTGTCCAAATGAACTATGTAGAAAATCTATTCTGGCTAAACAAAGAACAGATGGTAAATAATGTGCTTGCATTAAAATGACTATGATAGTAGTCACCACATAAAAATGAGCAGTGTGCTGCATTTTTCTGAAGTCTTTGTGTTTATAGTCTGGGGAGAAGAAATATCACAAGAGAATGAGAGCAAGTCCCTTACCCTTTCTTTTATTACCTTCCCAGAAATTGGCCTGAGTGTAGGCATATGTGTGAAAGAGAGGCTACAATAAGTCGTAATGGGCGAGGATCATCTAGAGAAAATATTATCACTGTTGTTTTCTTTGAATGCAAATGAATGCTAAGGATGCTTAATAAATATTTAAAGTGAAAATGTTTTAAGTTAACATGCATACAAAAGGTCTGTTGTTCTAATAATTAATGGAGTTTTTAAAAGCAGTTTTGTTCGTTGTTGCCAGGACTTGGCATGGTTTAAAACTCCCTGTGAGGCTGTTGTTGCTTTGGTTCTGGTCCCTCCACCATTTCGAAAGCAGATATTAGCATAAATTCTCAAAGGGGTTTGATAGGACAAAGTGTTTTGGCACAACACAACCAGTATTTGCCTTCAGTTTCCCGTTGGAAGAAGGGAAAAGGGTAACTTAAAGGAAAACTAAGATGAATTTTCCTAGTTCCATTACCTGTGAAGGGCAGGGAAAAAAATAGGGTGTTAAGTAAGATTTAATGTGTGCTTTGTGGTGTTTGGGTTTTTTTACGCTTTCCAGTTGGCTTTATACAGTTTCAGGAGCATCTGGGTTATTTCTGGAGTGCTTTGTGGGAGGGAAGAGGGCAAAATGCAATGTCATTATTCTTTGGTTTTAAGAATGTTTAAATACTGCCTTTTTGGAAAGCAGCGTGCTGTGAAGAATTTCACATTATGTTTGCTCCATTATGCTTTTTGTCTCTTGTTTTTCCATGGGAAAGATGCTGTAAAAATATGCTAATAGACATGTTAGTGATTTGATATTGGGCATACCTACAAGAAAATTCACTTCCTCGCAGTCAGAATCTTTCCTTTTTAATACTTGAAGATTGCTGACAGGGAACAAGAATGGATTTTATTTTTTTAATTATTTGATTTTATTTTATTTTGCAGCAAATGTTGTATCTGCATCTTTTATGAGCAGGAAACTAGAATAAAGATTAGGATTTCATTTCAGTCTGGTAATGAAAGGCATCTAGGGGTATCTTTGACAAAAACTTACAGCCTCGGAAGCTCTCTACCCTGCTAGTGTGCAGCTTCTCACCCCTTGGATAGCCTCGCACGTTTGGAGGACTCAAGGCCTGTCCTGAATCATGCCAAGCACTCATCCCAGTGCTGCTTCCTGGAAAGCCTTCTCTCTTTGCTTCAGGAAGTTTGCTCATCCTCATCTTTGGTATGGGGAAAATTCAGTGTTGCCTTGATAGCAGAAGGCCCTTAATGCCAGTGTAGTGTAGGGTTTCTTTCCTTTTTCTGTGTGATGATGAAGCAGTGATTTTGGAAACCCTGATATCCCACTGCACGTTACTGGTGTGGACAGGAACACAGCTGGGTGCTTTCAGCAATCCACTTAACGCCTGCTCATCCAGATCCTTTCTCCTGTATGTGTGCACCCTATATATGTTGAAAGCTTATGGATATAGGTCAGGTCAGAAAAGTTCAAAAGGAAGTTACCCATTTATGAAATCCAAAAAGCAAATCTGGGTGCCTTCTGCTTGAGTAGGTCTTTAATAATGTGCAGAGAATCAAAGCTGATGAAAGAGACTGCTGAAAAGGAAAAACTGGTTATTAGGTACTGTTCTTGGAATTGTTTTTGCCTTTCTATTAGATCAGAAATATCAGATGTAGCAGGCAATTAACTCTGTAGAGGTGCACTGTATGTTATTACTTGGGCCCAGATGAGATTCTGCTGTGATATGGATCTGTATTCTTTAAGCTTAATGTGAATAAGAGCTTTCAATTTAAAAGTAGACTGAAGAGAAATAGCACATACTTAGGAGTATAAAATATTGCTGGATTCTGGGCCACAATATAGCAAGAAGTCCAGAGAGCCCTTTCACTCAAATGTGATTAAGTGAACTAGTGAATAGCATGCTAGATTAATTCTCAGAATACTTCAGATCTGTATGAATATACCCTTGGTCTGTTGAGTAAGAAGTTTCACTTCTTATTGTCCAGTTTTGTGGGGTTTTTTGTGTCTATCAAAGTATCTTTTTCGGTATATTAAAAATATATTGGTACCTATTCATGAAGAGTATTATGAAAACGGAAGTATTTTCTTTCTTTCTTAAAATAATTCTTTGTTGCTATGTTGATATACAAAGCCAAAAAGAATAACATTCAGAACCATGTGATTGGTGAAGAAGACAAATGCTGTCAGAGGTACATTTGTTGCATAATCTTATTCAACTAACTTCATGAGTGATTCCAAAGGAAACAATTTTACCTCTTTAATATAATAAAGTACTTTGCCTTTCTTTCAGATCTGCCTTTTTTCTTTCTCTGTAAAAGTAATTCATAGGTACTGTAAGTGGCAATACTGTCCCTTCTCCTGCTTTCGCTTATGAGAAACTTGTTGCTCAGTTACACTGCTATTGAGAAAAAATCAAGGATACTTTACAGTATGCGACAATAAAGGAAATAATTGCCAGAGCATGCATCTGTGGTGTTTTTCATAGAATCATGGAACTGTTTGAGTTGGAAAGGACCTTAAAGCTGATCTAGTTCCATGGGCAGGGACACCTTCCACTAGACCAGGTTGCTTCTAGCCCCATCCAGCATAGCCTTGACACTGCCAGAAGCCCCACCCAGCATAGCCTTGACCCTGCCAGGGATGGGCCAGCCACAGCTTTGCTGGGCACCCTGTGCCAGCGCCTCAGCATCCTCATTGTGAACTTCTTCCTCCTATCTAATCAAAATCTACCCTCATTCTGCTTAAAGCCTTTCCCCCTTGTCCTGTCACTACATGTGCTTGTAAAAAGCGTCTCTCCAGAATTCCTTTAGGCCCCCTTTAGGTAATGGTTTTGAGGTGTTTTATGGCCATACAAAACACCTAAGCTTTCAAGAAAAGGCATAACGATACATTTTTAATTTACTGAACATTCTAGACTCAGATTCTGGTTTCTCATATGCCAGGGTACTTTGTAAGCAAGGCTTTAACAGAAAGTCAATTTGGACAAATGCAAACCTGAGGTAAGTGAAATGATTTATTTTCAGTTCTTGTGTTGGTACATGTGTAATACCATTAAAATACTGCACTTGCTGCTTTACATATGTTTGGTAAGAAAGTTAAGGAAGTAGGCTCCCCTGAGAAAGTCACATGGTAGATAATTGTTTATTGGAAGATCTACTGCACTTTATTCTTCTGGCAGTTCATTATAGTAATACTGTTTCCAGCAATTTCTATGAAATTCTTCAGGAACTTCAGGAAGTACTTTCCTTAGAGGTAATTTTTGTAACTTTAAGGTACCCATTATTTTAAATCTACAGGGCTCTTTGAGTAGACGTGTTCTGTCAGAAGATACTGTAAAATGTTCTTTTTAGCAAGTAGGAAACAGAACAATGTACAGAGTAGCTGCTTGAAAAAAAAAAAAAAAACCACAACAAAACCCCATTATTTTTCTTTGTCTTTTGTTTGCCTTTTCATTAGAAGAATCAGTAGCACTTAGTTTTAAGTAATGCCTTCAATTAGTATTTAGCTGACTATAAGTATCTAATTATATTGCAATTAATTCCTTATCTGAATCACTTAATTGGAAGTGTTACTGAAAAGCCTTGGGTTTGGGTAAATTTAGGATAGTAATCAGAGTAGAAGACTGATAGCAATTAAAATCAAGATAGTTAGGTATACCACTTTGTAGGTTTTGACTTCGAGAGCTGGACAGGATCATGTGCTTCAACAGGGACCCTGGATTTGGTTAATAAGCCAGCATTATTTTTTGATGTAAACCCGATATTTAGGTGCTCTCAGTAGTGCTCAGACTGTTATGAAATATCTGTTACCACAGAAAACCACATTGAAACCTTTGAAGTAATCATCAGGTTAGATAGGAAACAAAATGCAGTTATCTGATGGTTTTGTTGTCAGTCTGTGTTAACGTGGAAGACCTTAATTTACTTTGCCATGTCTCAGTCCCTCCTTCAAGAAGAGGCCTCCTTGAGTTGAAGTGAATGCAAAATGAAGTCCGGGGCTCCAGTTACAGAGAACTCATTCAGAAGTGGCTTGTGAGACATTCCACTTGTTCGTATAGGCTTTGAATGAGCTGCCTTCAGCACCTTCCTTCTGGAAGGGGTGTTTTCCTAATGTACTTGCTGCTTTCTGTAATGCAGGTGGTTATAGCCCAGTAACAGGCAGCATTCACAGAGTATAGTAGGTGATGTGACTTGAATCATTACTGTTTGATTTTGGATATCACACCCTCTTTGCCTATATAGGTTGATAGAAGTAGGATGACGGTGAGTTATGCTATGGAAAAGAAAGTGCTGATGCTTTCAATGAAGTTCTCAAGCTTATCTTGGAAGAAGAAAATCTGTCTTCACAAAACAGCTTTCTCTTTGCTATGATGAGTTTCATGGTGACTGTGGGATAAAGGTTAGACCAAGTCGTGATCCCAGCTTTTTAAAAGATTGGGGGTGCAGCCTGTCAGCCATCATTATGAGAGAGACTCTGGATTTTGTGTCTCATTATGAGAAATGGAGGCACTCTCTGAATTTAGTTTTGTATTTTAAGGTGCAGTTAGTGTAAAGAACAAGAAAATGGTAACATCACCTACTTGTGATTCAGAAACAGTGCTAGCAGTTACACAAATGTCCAATTGATTTTTCACTTCCTATAGCTGAATACAGCATTTAATCAGTACTATATACAGCTTTGTCAGATACTTCAATAGGAATAGTATACAACAGTGCACACAACTTTCTTAACCACCACTGATATTTGCAATATAATTGAATAATATTTACTGTTTCAGTTTGAGGCTGTGCTAGAGACAAGGTGATTTTACAGCTTTTTAGAAATTGTTATAAACTACTTAAATATTTTAAAAATTCATTTCAAATGAACGACTTAATCAGTGGTGGGGCCAGCAAACAGTTACTCTGAATCATGTTGTACTAGATGACAAAACATGAAGAAAAAAGAATTACCCTAAGCTCAAATTAGTTCTTTGGAGTTCAAATATTTGTAGTGGGGAGATGGTTGAATGGCTACCTGTGGGAGGACAGCTGAGACTTGCTGATGGTAATGCATGTCTCTGTGTGCTCCATTTTCCCAGCCTGGATGCAAGCTGACCGTGATGAGAGCTAGCTGCCTTAACTTTAAATTCTGTTTTTTAGTACACAGCTGCCCATAACAGCTGAAGTGCAGATGGTCTGTTGCTACGTGGATGGGAAAGTGCCCAAATCTCTGCCCTGAGCCCTGCAGGGAGCACAGCACCTTCTCTTTGGCACTGCAGTTCTGAGATCAGCCTGCCCAGGGTGCAGAAGGGGAAAACATAATTTGTTTAGTAAACAAAGGTCCAGAATGAGACCTTTTGCTTTTACAGGGACAAAGCAATTTAGTATATACAGAAATACTTGAAAGGCTTTGTAGCTTCTGGTCAGTGAAGTGTTTTGAATTAGAAGAAAAATGCTGCATTTTGAACAGTTCTCAGAAATGAATCTTCAAGAGGTTGTTTCATCCTTCTAGCTGGTGTCAGGCAGAGCGTAAGAATGTTGGAACACTACAACTCAAAACTTCTATCCATTTCAGTTATTTGAAGATAATAAATGGAGGGCAGTTTGTTTATTTTTAAAGAACAGATTTATGGTTTTCCCCTTTTACACATACTTTTTATTTCCATATTGAATTTTACTTTTCATTATTAAACAAAACCATAAAGCAGTTCTGTCAATAAGAAGTTGGTCAACACATCTGAAAGTTCTCATTTGTATTCTACAGATAATGATGAGGCAAACTGAATATGAAAACAAAAGAGACATTCTCAAGAAACAGAGGTGGTTTAATTGTGTCCAGAGAGAAAGCAAATATCTAATAGAAGTTGCTTTCATTAATTGTGGGAGGAAAGGTACATGCAGTGTTAACCTGAAATTAATTTCAAGCAAAACATAAAAATTTGACGCTTGAAATATGTCTCTGTGCAGCACATAATTAACCCGTAGAATTCATCGCAACAAGTTATCATGCAGGGCAAGAGCCTAGGAAGATTAAGAAGTGATTCAGTATTTATATAGGTAATTAAAATATCCACTGTAGGATTTTCTGGAATATAGATATAAATTTATAGATACATATGTAATAGTTTAAGGCATACAATGTCATAAGCCAAGCAGGAGATGAGAATTTTATGCATATTGTAATATCAATAGCCATAAGGTATTCTAACCTTTCTCAGATGAGGGAAAGAAAAAAGGAACTTCTGTGAAAGTCAGGATGGTTAAATTCCCATTACTGAATTTTTGTGTCTTTATTGTGGAACTTTTTTCTACACAAAATAAAGCTGTATGCACAAATGCCCATGCTTGTCTGCAGTTCAGTGCATTATGAGAAGTGTAGACTCAGATGAGCAGATCCTTGTGTATATGGCCCCAAAAGCTGATTAACACAAATGTGAATCGTTTGGTGACCGGGTACTGAAAAGAGTACCTGAGTTTGTCCCTGGTTTTTGGCATTGTGCTTTCTGTCAGAAAAAAGCATGTTTGGAACTTTATGTTTCAAGACGGAAACTTAGTATGTCTCTTCTGGCTTATTTGAGGAAAAAGTGAAGTAGAGGTTTGGATTCTGTGGGTTTGTAGTAGTGTTTGTTTTGTGCAGGGGTCTTTTTGGTTTGTTGTTGTTTTGTTTGGTTTTTATTTTTAGAATATGTGGTTCTGTAATCAGTAATAATTACATAAACATCTTTTTATTATATTAATAAAGCTAATACAGAACAGAAAAGAGGTTTCCTAAGATAAGCACATTCTCCCTTGTGATAAGACAGTGCATTACAACACTAATTAGTGTGGTGATGTGGGGTTGCCGGTGTCTTCAAACTGTGCTGCTATTATTAATCCAGTCCCAAAGATACTGATGGGGTTGGTCCTGTTGAGGAAGCCTTCCCCTGCACGGTGATCCATCACTGGCTTACAGCTGGCAGTGTAGTTTTACACCTGTGCAAATAAGATCTGGACCTGCCCTTAAGCAGCTATGCTGTGGAATAGTCTCTCCAGATGAGAGGTGTTCTCCTGCTTGCCTGGTACTTGAGAAATAAACTGGTCAAAGAAGAGCAGAGGAGAGTTGTCTGTTGCCCAGAAGGATGAAATATTTTCCAGTTACCTTCATGATTTTAGAGATACAAAAGTGCTACTGCCAATGCCTTTCTTTATATGGCTTCTTTGAAAGTTTTAGAAAATATTATCTTCTGTCTGTGGAAAGTGTTCATACACGCTAGATAGTCAACATTCCAGCACTGGCATCAGTTGAAATGCGTCTGTCAGACCATGCTAATGTATAGTTTAATTTCATTGTGAGATGCTGTTTAGGGGCCAGCAGAACACACTAATATATTTATCCATTCCTACATGGATATTATCAGGTTAATATAATTAATTGCTTTGAACTTAAAGTTGTCATTGCCCTGTTGTAATTCGATGGGAGAGTGTTGGTTATTGAAGTATTAATTTGACTTAATTTGGACTGAAGACATTTTATGAGTTATTGTTCCCATAATAAATCATCTATGTGATAATTCTCTACCTTGTGGAAAATGAGCACAAGTTGCTTGTCTTATTTGGATGGCTACACTTACGTTTCTTTTCTGAAAAGTAAAATGGTAGCTATACCAAAATGAGGCCAAGTCAGGAGTAGCAGTTGTTACAGATTACTTTGACTTCAGAGAAGTACATAGACCACGAAAGTGAAGTCAGGATAAAGCATGCCTAGGTACCCTTCTGCTTCAGGCTTATTTCTTCTCTTGGGGATTGAGCAAAAGCATTGGCAGAAGTGAATGGAGTTCCTGTAAGTGTATGCAATCCCAAAGAAAGTTCACAGCACTCTTACCTGGTGGTGCTTTGCTCTCATACAGCTGGACCCATTTACTAAATTGGTGTCTCAAGTACATTCTGTTGCTTTATCAGTAATTTATTTTAGAGCAGTATTTTTGTTATGGGGATGATGTTGGGGTAATGACAAATCACCTAAAGGTTTCTGTAAGGAGATGCCTTAGTTTTACTGAAATTAACTACTGTGTTACAAATGCGGCATTGGTCCGAAAGGATGCCTGTATAGCAGAGAGCGTTATATGAACCCTTACTGGGCACAGCAGACCCTGTGTAGTGAATGAAATGAGAGTCTGGAAGAGATTTGCAGGAGAACTTCGATTGAATAAAAGTTAATCACTTGAAGAGTGATGATTAAAATGATAATTACCTGGGATTTTTTTTTTCTGCTACCTGACATTCAAGTAGCAAACTGAATGCATTCTCCAAGCATAAAGTATGTAATCATATAATTAAAGAAGCACGCCTGAAGGAATAAGATGGGTGCTGTATGTGTAACCTTACATTTGTTCCAGTACACGCTTGTAAATTTCTCAGGGTTTTTTTTGCTGCTGTCACTAATCTGATGGCTTTATAACCATCAAGCATCTATGAGCTTGTAGAACTGAGTCTTTGAAGTGCATTTAGAGATCTATAATATGACATATGAGATATACATATATAAAGAATAAAAAACGTTATATTTCTCACCTTCAGTTTTCTAAAAAATACTTAAATTGTAATAATTGTGTTTTCAGTTGCTTGTAATATCTGACATTTTTTCCTCCTGTTTTATTCTTTGTGGAATGAAGGGTGAGAATGGAAAACAAGGTTTCACCCCACTGTGTGCTTCTGAAACTGTTGATCTTCATGTCCACAGTCCAAGTTAATCTGTGATGACCAAATAAGATTGTGTCTGAGCTGGGCATGCAGTTTGCCCTCGCCTTTATGAGGATGAGGGGCTGATTGAAGATTTTGGGACAGGAATGTGAGAAGGGCAGGACTTGCTTTCCTAGTAGACTGTGAATTAAACCTGAGTCTTCATATGTTTCTTGCTGCCCGGTAGTGCTCACCATCCAGTAACACTTGCTGCACAGTAAGTGTTTCCCAAGAGTTACTTTATTAGTTGAAATGGCAGACATGAAGATTTGAAATCCACAGACTGGCTGAAGCCAGGGTAAGATTGGTTTTGTATGCAGACAGCTTTGTGTGTGTTAGAAGGCGTTGGAAAAAGGATGTTACAGGTTTAGAGATAAAGTTAGGAAATTTCAGAAGAAGGAATCAGGTGAAAATGTTACAATTTCCTTATGACCAAATTATTACATCCTTATCTATGTATGAGACAGAGTTTTCTCTCGGGCTGGAGCAGAACTCTGTCTTGGAAAAGCAATTGCTTACGGTATTTCTGTTGCTACTCATATTTTGAAAATACTGAGTAGTGTGTCAAAATGCAGATTTGAATTATAAAATGAGATTATATCTGACTTTAAAAAAGTTAAATGTAATTTTGAAGACTTGAACTCTGTACTGCTTTTGCCACTAAATTATATGTTAAAGCAAGATGTCTCTATCTGGTCACAGAATAAGCTGTACAGCATTAGACACTCAAGGCTTAAGTTTGCGTAGCACCTAAATGCTAAGGGCAATGATTGAAATCATCTTTGGTAGCTGAGTCTTAGCCTGTGGAGTTCTAAGACCCAGTGACTTAAGTTTATTTTATACCTAGTGTTGGTGTCTAACGTTAGTACTTTTATTCTTCATGTCTTTCCACCTCACTTCTGTGCATGAAGAAAACAGAACTCAAACTATGTGCCTTTGTGAAGTTGAACTAGTATTTAAATGCACTGTGACTGAAACGGTGCAGGAGTCTCTGAAGGAACAATTTTGCACGAGTGTTGGATTTAAGTGTTTGATTGATACCACTTACCTATTTCACAGGAAATGTGAAAAGTAAATTAACATATAAATGTGTGTCAAGGGAAGTTGTGCATGGGTTGTATCACTGTGTGTGGGTGTGTTTGCGTGCATGTGAAAGATGCAGATTTAAAATGCAAATAAATTCAGTTTTAGCACTCGCTTTTATGGGGTTCTGTAATATGACTAATTGGAAATAGCTTTTATATAAATAAAACATAATTTCAACCCCATATCACAGATTCATTTGTTAGAATTATTTTTCTTTGTTGACATGGGAGCATCACAAACTATGTGACTACTTCTGCTGTAGCCATGTAGTCATGTGTTTTGTAGGAACTTTTTCCTTCGTTTCATGGTTTTTAGAAATATGACTATTAAATTGAGCATTAAAAAACCTTCTGTCCTTATGGCATAGACATTTATCAAATTGCTCAGTTCCATCTTTTTCTCTTCTACCAGATGTGCCTCAAATCTTCCTGAAGCAAAAGAAATTCTTTTAAAAGTTACTCTTTTTTGATGTATAGCAGCTTTACATATACCTGTCTAATGGCATATACTATATAAGTAAAGCTTTTTCTTGGTCTGTTGATGGTAGGCAGCTGACCTACAGAAGCCTAGTTTCCATGAATGTGTATTGTTCCCCCTGAAGTAGCTCTGGCACCTTCCGCTCTCTCCTGAATGCCTTGCTTCCTCTTCTGTATCATCCACTCTTCCTAACCGCTGGCTGGGCAGCAAGTGGACTGCAACAGCCATAGCCTGTTGCATGCAGTGGGCAAGTAGCTTGGCTCGTTGGTGCATGTGCCAGTTGGCCAGCTGCCCGGTGTGTGGACAGAGAGCAAGCTGGTGGTTGGCACCTACCTTGTATTTAGGATGGGTAATTTCGGGGGGCACTACCTTCCTACCCAGTTTGCATCAAACTCATGAATCTCACGTATCTCTGAGATATGCCTAACCAACAGATGAAAGGCATCAAGACAGTATGCAGCTCAATTCCTGGTGCTTCATTTCCTTAAAGAGGGACATGCACAAATATGTGTGAAGCTGCTTCTCCTATGTGAAATTTTTGAACTTGAAAGACTTTGGAACTCCTCCTTTCCAGTATTACGGAAATACTATTAGATTTTGATTAAAGCTGAGGTAAAGCACATTTTAGAAAGTGCATTTATGTACTAAGGAATTTAGAGTTCACAGCGGAGGGTGGCCAGAGAATTAAATACGAGAAAGCTTCCGTTACTTCAGGAACCTTCTCAGTAGATAAGTTTTTTTTTTTAATTGTAGTGGCTTATTCTCTGGTTGTATATTAAAATATATCACATTTGGTCAATGTACTGTGAATTCAAAATGTGTCTATCCTGAGATCACCTTCGTAAGCAAAGTTCTGAAGGCAGAGGATTCTTCAAGGCTGCGGAACCTTTACTGTCTGTGACAAGTAAGCATGCACAAGTAACTAAATGCTGTTAGGGAAACAAGAATGTCATAGCTTTAAATGCTGTGTTGGTTATGTTAAATTGTTTGTATAATTGGATTCTGCGACAATGCAGTGCTGCCCTCACCTTAAACACTGTTCCTGTCAGAACAGCTCTGCAAGTGAATGAGGTATGATAGGTTGTTGGTAGACATTTTCCCCATAAAAAGCATTAATTGAAGACACACTTGTTATTTTCTAACTGCACCTCAGGAGCACTGTCCTGTAGATGCTCTCTCTTAGTCTTGAACTAAGTTCTGTATTCTTGTCAGAATACGTACAGGCTGATGTTACAAACAGTCAGTGACTCAGAGCAAACCACATAGCAGGAAGGTTATGGAAGAACAGACCAGCTGCTGCTGGTGAGGGAATCAAGTGTGGCTGCTGCTAATAATGTCCAGTTTCATGTCACTGGTGAGCTTAATCACAAAACATATAACCGATTTGTCTAGATGATGGAGAGGGCTCTATGCGGCATCCTTTAAGCAAGATGAGGTCTCTGAGAATGGTTAGATCTGGAGATATTCCAAACCTGCCTGGATGTGTTCCTGCGTAACCCACTGGAGGTGGCCCTGCCTGGGCAGGGAGTTGGACTACATGAACTCCAGAGGTTCCTTCCAACCCTGACGATTCTGTGATTCTGTAATTAGTGCCAGTTCTGAAAACCTGGTGTTCTTCTCTCACCCCCTGCCTTGTGTTTGAACAGTATTATTTACGCATGGGAAATACAGTTTCTAGTGACCCTGTCTATCATAAAGAAACTACATTTTCAAGTAAGCCTTGAACAGTTTCAGGAATGCTTTCACCAAGTGCTCACAGTGTAAGTTATTGATTCAGAGAACAGTAGGGCATTTCTGGAAAACTTGCTCCTCTGACCTGGAAGTAAAATCCTCTATTTGATGCTGGATTGAAGGATGGTGACTGGTTATATGCAGTCTCCCAGCTGATCATAAGTGACCAACTGCCTAAGGAGATTTCCTGATGTGCCTCTCAGAAATGAGGTGTATGTTACTCTCTATTTCTGGTAAATGGATGTATGACAGAAGTGGACATTCTCTCAGCTTTCTTACCATTAAGTATAGTCTTGAGCCTGGCTACAATAAGAAGCCCTTGCCTTGTTAGTGGGCATATCTACTTAATTGGCAAGTTCCTAGATAAGCTAAGAACTCAGGTTTATTTGGGAATAGTTCTTCACACTGTATTTCAAGAGCTCTGCTCTGGTGTGTGTACAGTGTGCCAAGTGCTTTTAATATTTGGCCAGTTGCTCCAGTGTGAAAATAGGAGCTGAACACTTGAAAATTCAGTGTGTTTCATCCAGTTACAGTAAGAGGCATCCACAGAGCAATACATTTCACTGAACTAACTTGATGACTTCCTCTACATAGTCAATAAAACAAAATACTGCGAAGAAATTGCCTTATGTGTTATGTAGTGGCAGTATTTTCTTCAACTCTGTTTTTCATGAGGAGAGCAAGGAGAAAATGGTTTGATGGGTGGCTGCGTTTGATTTTTGGTATTGTTGCATTTCGAACATGAGCTTTTAAAGTCATCTGTGTAAGTAAGATAAGCAACCCAAGGTTTATATATATATTCAGTATTGTATTCTTTTTCTGCAAGGCAAACAACCATATATAAAGAAAATTTTACATCAAGAGGAGCCTTAGAAGATAACCAGAATATTTTACAATATTGATAATTGCAGAGCAGTTTTTAACATCGTACTCATCTGCCTGCCACGCTTTTCCAACCTGTTGTTTGTCTTGACAGAATGGAGCTGGCAATGGCAAAATGTTTGAGTTAACTGCCCATTTCTTTCATCATACTAAAGTTTTCCAGCTGCGGAGGCGACTTCCATGAGTGGTGTAGAATGTAAATGATAATGCTCAAGTCCTTCCATGTAGGGATTCTGATGAAAAACCACTGTTCAAATGTTCTAAAGAAATTGCTGCCATATGTTGTGGATATCAAGTATCTTTGCCAGCTGTAGCTTAGTGAACACCCTGTGTTCTATTACATTAATTGCAAATATTTCTTCTTAAGGATAGGATTTCTTAATATATTTATAGTACATTTGTTTTAATAAAAACTAATTTTACTTCAGTGTTTGAACAGCCAGATTTGAATGGGTTGTAAATCTGCTGTGTTCTTCCCTTTTAAATTGCACATTGTAACTGTCAACTTTTTGTTAGTATTGTTTAAGAAATGAAGAAAAGGTTGTCTTGTCTGTATTTTTTCCCCACTCTAAAAGTGTTGATATATTTCTTTAAGCTAAGATAACTTTGAGCTTTTCTAGTGGCACGGACATATGTAAATATATATATTTTAATGCTGAGTTAAAGAATGTTTGCTTTTATTAATTTTATTCCATCTCCATTAAGCAACACTGTCTGCCCTCTTCCAGTGTATTCTAACAGATTCTTTTAGGAACCCATAAATCTGAGACAACTAATTTACTGCCTGGATTTCCTGTATGTCGTCTTATCACTGCTGTGGCTGCTGCATGGTGACATTTCCCTTTCATTCAATAGAAAACAACAGTTTTGTTGCTGTTATTATTATTTCATCTTAAATATTACTCAATCTTTTATGGTCTGTTCTGCATGACTATTTAGCCTCTGTTCTTGTTTCATTTGCCCATTTCCTAGCAGTTCTTTTTTTTGTTGTTGTTTTGCTTTTTGGATCTTTTTCCCCTGAAGTAAAATGATATTACTGGCTTTGTAACTGTTAAATTCAACAGATTGACACGTAGGGCCAGTCATTCTAACTGTAGGATGAAAGTAACCTCTCCAGAGCACTCAAGAGATTAATATCTGTGTGGATATTGCTGCTCATAGCACAGTACTGTGTTTCTCAAATTGGAAAAATTACCTCCATGTGTCAAATGTTTCCAGAGTTCCTGTCTGGATGCAGAGTTAGGGCTCTGGCTTCAAGCAGATTGACTTAAATCTGCTTTACCACCAAAAATGAGGCTGATTGTTATGAACCATAGGTCAGAACTCGGTTACTAAAGTTAACTCTTGAATACTAAAACTTGTGTAAGTAGCTGGTAACCATATTCTGCTATAGCTTGGTGGAAGCCCATGGCAGATAAGGATTTAAAGAACTGAACCCTCTTTTAACCAGTGTAGAAGAGCTTACACATTCTTGGAGCCCACCCAAGCAGTTTATAAATGTCTGGTTTTAGAAGTTGAAGTTGTGAATTCTTAATGATGCATTTCTCTCCTTAAAGTGCTCTTTGGTACATGAGCTGTCCTGCTGAGAACAATCAAAGCAAAAAACCAATTTTCTTAGGTTCTGTTTGTAATCATATTCTGATGTTGCTTTGTGCCAGCAAGCACCTGTTAACATTACACAGGTTGCAAAGGACTCATGATGCCACATCTCTGCAGTGTACTGCGAAATGTTTAAGAGTAATGATTAATGTTGCAGGTACACAATTAATAGCTTTAAGAAAGTCACTGAAAAGTAATTTTCTGGGGAAGCACACAGTTGAAAAGAAAAGCCATAGAGACTTGTTTGGACTTGGAGCATGATCTGCTAATCTGGCCTTTCAAGTAAGGCTGTTATAAATTTTCAGAAGAGTATCTATCTTGGCTTTGTGGAATGACCTGTATTTCCTGTGTCTCAAACAGAGCTTCAGGGTTTTCTGATATGTAGCTACATGTGTCATACAGTTTCCTTGAAGTAGGTGGCAAGGCTTACACTCCATACACTTAAGTTCCTTTTAAAACTTCTATTTAGCTAGACACTGTAAAACTTAAGGTTTATGAACTAAACCCCATTTGTTTTTCCTTTCTTGATCTCACCCAGTCTGTCCTCTGCATGCGATGCCTTTGTAAGAGGCCATTCATCTGAGCAACACCTAATACCTTGATCATCATCTTGAACAATTTTAGATCAAATCCATTAACTTTTTAATTAGCTCATTGCAGAGTCACTGGGCCATATGTGTTTTCCTGTTATTCTTGTTTACTAATTTCAGCAAATGTTACTGTTTTCAGTCTTCAGCATAAGTGGGCTTTTCTTTACATACTTTACAGTTTTATGTCCGTTAATCAGCTCATAGTCACTGCAGGGGTTGCTGGACATGAAGGATAGGCTTTTGCTGGCTGTACTCAGCATTTGTTTTACTGTTCTCTCATTGCAGTCAATTGGCACCTCTGCAAAGCAGAATGAAAGTGCACTCGTAGACATACTTTTTGCTGCTAATCCTGCTTCTGCTAGTTTGAATTTCAGGGTTCTGCTCACATCCATATTACAGGCCTGAGAGCTAGTGTGCACTGAAGTTTTTCCACTGCAGTTGGACCATTTATGCTGTTAAGTTTAAGGCTGTTCCTTAGATTTTTACAAGCAAACCTTTTCTTTGGAGGGACGAATATATTCAGTACTGAAATACTAGTAACTGAATA
The DNA here is from genome assembly GCF_000696875.1 of Nestor notabilis. Taxonomy (NCBI): domain Eukaryota; kingdom Metazoa; phylum Chordata; class Aves; order Psittaciformes; family Psittacidae; genus Nestor; species Nestor notabilis. The sequence continues at coordinate 11,847 of NW_009924235.1, read as the reverse complement.
CAGGTATGTGAAAGCTAGCACTCTGTAAAAATACCTGTCCAGGTGTCAGCTTTGTTACTGCAGGTATAGTGCTAAGGGAATGCCTGTAGTTTTACACTTCACATTGGCATACTACTGTAAGAGTGTTCTGTGTGTGTTAGAGTGAAAACAGTTGATTAAAACAGCTGAAAGTATGTGTGACAGAAACAGAAAATTGTGTGATGTGCATGTGGTAGAGCCTGCTTTTGCTGCATTAAGCTCATATTTTGTTTTCTCATAAATTACTTTCTTGCACATTCGTGTTCTTAACATACCATAGAATAGCTTAAATAGCCGTGTTCTTCTGTACGAAGATATAGTATGTTATTAAATTTATCTGCACTGTATCTTCATTAAGTTCTCTGCTGATCTAATCGGATTACAAAGTTACAGATACAAAAAACTTGAATTGGGGAAGTGCCACCATCTGCCTTTCTTACCTAGAAGAATTAGTATGTTGTTACTCAAAGGTGATAAATACCATAATTAATACAAGAATACTATTTTTTTAGAAGGGATAAAAGAGGATGGAGGTAATAAATACATTGGACTGTGTTCGGTTTTCTTGTCATGACCATGAGCTGAGCACCAGTGCTTTTACAGGAATGCATGTCTGTGTCCTCTCTAAGGGATCTCTAGCCTCAGTATGCAGGCTGCCTCTCAGGCTCTGCATATGTTCTGGCCGCAGTCACTTTACTGTAGTCTCTGGCATAGAAGCATAGCTGACTACCTGAGCTAGTTGCACTCCTCATATTTGCAGAGATTTTCTGTGGAATGTCTTTATTTATGGTGGGAGATCTCAGGCAAATGTGCTTCTTAAAGGGAGGCTTCATTACACACTTCTTCCCTGTTGTGGTAAAATTGTTTGAATGTTGTACATCTACCCGGAGATATGATAAATATTTTGCATACCTTCCCTAAATATTAGTGGATTGGTTTTGCTTTGGATTTGAAATTAAGCATAGAAGAACTGCTTTTAGCTAGATTACTAGGAGATCTTATAAAAGAACTTTAAAAGTGGTGTTGCAGCTTCCTTGGTAATATTTTTAGGCTTGAAAATACGTTATCTGTTACAGAAGAAAGTATTCTGAGTTTTGATTCTTTTGTTTCCTCAGAATTGTTTTTTTGGGGAGTAGAATATGGAGAAGGTAATATGATTTAATGAGGGTTAGATATAATTAGGTTATGCCATCAGGAGGTGGAATGGGTATGTTTGGTACATCTTTGATGTTTGAGCCAGTAGGATTTGACTGTTGAGCTACACTGGTCTCCCCCATAAATTGCAGAGTTGCAACAAGATATCATGAAGGCTCTTTGTCTTCTATTTGGTGGTAGGAAAAGAGCAGATGAATATACATTTACACACCCTTTTATGCAGAGTGGGCGTGTATATGCACACATCCAGATGACTGATTCTTTGTCTCATCTTTCCATTCTTACTTTCTACAACAGGGTGAATTGGAGGAGAAGGCTGGTGCCCTATCTAAACCAGAAAACTCTCAAATTTTCAGTAGTTCTGAAGTAAATCTGCCCTGTTATTTTACAGAAGAATATCAAAATATTTAAGGAAGTGCCAGTGTATCTTCACAGATACCAACACTTCTTCTGTCAGGTTTACAGAAAAAAAAATATTCCATGCTGTTTCTGATACAGTGAAAACAAGAATTATATGGGGAAAGTCTGTGCAATCACAATGTTAATTTGCTTTTTGGTGTTTTTAGAAAGATGCCTGCTCAAATATAACTAAGCTACCACCATTTCACATTAGGTTAATAAGTAATTGTAATGGAGGATAAGGAGGCTGGGAAGTAGTGATTAAAATGTGTCTTCACCACATAGATGAATGGCAATATAAGTTTGAAAGCTCACATTCCAGGAGGAGACAATTTATTTCCACTGTCGTATTTTCTTATCGCAGGTCACTTTATTATTAGTGACTCGGACTTGTTTCTAATTGGAATTCGTGTGTCTAAGAAAAACGAGCTCAATAAAAAGAAAACAGCTATTTCCATATGCAAATCCCTCCTAGTCAGATGAGGAGGTTTCCCTGGCAGCAGAAATTACGTGTTTACTGTTAGGGATGTCAAAAGCATCAGGCCTAGGGAGTAGGATCTCTTGTAAGTGCCAGTTAATAGTAGTTTGCTGTGAAAAGCAAATGTTAATGGAATAATATGCTCTTAAGATAAGGTGGGAATGGCATTTGTAGGAGTAGCTTTGTAAAAGAAATGACTTCTGCCACTTCTTTGCTGGAAGAACACTACTGACCTTTGAGCTGGTATTACTGGGTTGAAACACCGTCTCTGTTGCATGTTGATGAGTAAATGCATAGAAGTAATTTGGGATTTATTTTTTTGCTGAAATGTCACTGAACTAAATACACATTGTTTTCATTTGAATGAATCTGCATAGTCTGATAAAGGAGAAGTGGGACTATTTAAATGCAAAAGTTCTGGTGTGAGTATTGACACTGTATGTGCGTATACAAAACTGAAAAGCTCTGTCTCAGGTGGGTTGGAAGTACTTTTTAGTACCCTAAAGAGCTGGAGGATGTATCAGTTGCCATGTGCCCTTGTTGCTTCCATGCTGTCACAGTGAGTGCAGTAATCCATCAAAATTATTCAGATTGGGCAATGGCTAGTCTAAGAGTTTTGTAACCATCCTTTATATTGTTATAACCAGGGCCATTTTGTCATCAGCTTTTCAATTCCAGAGCCAGCGCCAATCATTTATCTGCATAACTAAAACCAATGGTAAGCACATTTCTGCCAGAGTGAGACTGATAATGGTTTCTGTTAAAGTCTTTTTAATGATTCAATTTGGAGCAGTGATTTCCAGAGGAAGGAAATTCCATTTGTTAAATGTCTTTTACTTTAGTTCTTCTTATGGAAAATGTACCAGAGAATAAAAAATAGTTTTGCTCTTTCCTCAGGCATGCAAAGTAACTGTATATGGGGTAGGAATGTGGCCTTATTCCCCACTTCCAAGAAGAAAAGCTTTGTTAGTGGAATAAAATGATGTAACTGCAGATACTGCAGTCTCTTTTCTGTTCTAATAAAATTCTGGGTCTCCAGATATTGCATAAATTACCTGACATTGCTTACATAGTTTTAATCATGTTTGCATTCCCACATTACCTCAAATTGGAGAACAGTGGCATAAACGATGTCTTATATAGAGATTTTACCATCCTACTGCTACCTACAGTACTATCTACAGTAATTATACCTGTGCCTGTGCACAGGAATGAGCATCTGAATTTGTCTGAAGCATTCACTGTTCAGTTGAGTTCATACCGGTGGCAAATGATTTTCCAGGGCTAGCAAACCACCTCTGCAGTTCTGTCTTCACATGGTACTGTTGGCAAGTTTTCCTGATCCTAATTTTAGTTCTGTGCAAGTGTATCATATGTTTTAAAAACAGAAAAAAAAAAAAAAGATGTTAATGAGGAGCTTATATTCATGTGATGAGAAGTGTTATTTACAAGCCATGTAATTCGCTCTAATTCAGGAAACAGATTGCAGGCAGTTGCCCAAACTTGTCTATAAACAGCGCGTGATTGGAAATGGTTGGGCTGCAGTAAGTTAAGTCCCAAGTGTGTGGTTTTGGTTTGCTTTTTTATAATCATTGCTGTGGACAACTGTGGAGCACCGAAATTTCATCTTGAATGCTGACCTTGATTTAGAGGACCCATGCTTAGACCATGGAGTCAGGATTTAAGGGATTAGGGTGGTGGTTTGAATATGTGTACTCCATTGAGTGAAAGATGGTGTGTTTTATAAAATGGGTAATGCCCATATGATAGCTCCAGCACTGAAAGCCTATATTTGAAAATTTAATGATTGTGGTAGAGTTTTGCACTGATTATCTAAAGTGGGTAGAACTTCTAATTGAACACATCTCTACCAGCTGTAAAAACTTGCATAACGTTCAGTTCCAGAAACTGCAACAGCCTTTGTTTTTTAGCAGTGGAAAGCAGGAGGCAGGGTCTGGGGAATTAAAAAGGACATGGAGCTGTTGGAGCAAGTACAGAGGAGACCACGAGGATGATTAGAGGGCTGGAGCACCTCCCATATGAAGACAGGCTGAGAAAGTTGGGGCTGTTCAGCCTGGAGAAGAGAAGACTGCATGGAGACTTCAGAGCAGCTTCCAGTGTCTGAAGGGGGCCTATAAGGATGTTGGGGGGACTCTTTGTTAGGGACTGTAGTTGTAGGACAAGGGGTGATGGCTTTAAACTTAAACAGGGGAAGTTTAGATTAGATATAAGGAAGAAGTTCTTCACAGTGAGGGTGGTGAGGCACTGGAATGGGTTGTCCAAGGAAGTTGTGAATGCTCCATCCCTGGAGGTGTTCAAGGCCAGGTTGGACAGAGCCTTGGGTGACATAGTTTAGTGTGTGGTGTCCCTGCTCATGGCAGGGGGGTTGGAACTAGATGATCTTGAGGTCCTTTCCAACCCTAACTGTTCTATGATTACTAAGGAGACTGCTCTGTTCCCCAGGGCTGGCGGATCTCTGGTGGCGCAGACCACACTGAAGCTTTAGACTGTGCGAAGGGAGCTTCTGATCAGCATGTCTGATTCCTGCGTTTAAAGACACTGTGTTGGTAACACTGTGGGAGTTACAGGTTTTTCTGGGGCTTCCCTGCCCATGGAAGGGGGCTGTAACTAGATGATGTTAAGGTCCTTTCCAACCCTAACTAGTCTGTGTTTCTGTAGTGCCATCTTCTTAGTGAATGAAGGCAAGTAATTTAATATTAATTTTAGATCCTGTAAAGACATAACAAAATCTTCCCCTTCCTAGGTGGCTGGACTCTTAAGAGCTAGCTGTATGCAAGTTGTCTTGCTTTGAGGTGACTGAGAGCAATCCGCCTTCAGATGTATCATGGTGTGTCTTCTCAAATCTACTTTAGTATTTGCAGGTGTCTCCCAAGTTCATCTAAGAGGTTTATTGCTTTCCCTTTGTGACAGTCATAATTATTTGTAGAATGGTGTGTGAAAAACTGGCTGGCTTTTTGAGACACGTTACTGGGCAGGCTGGATAGTGTAATCCTAGTGCTCTCTTTTAGTCTAAAACGCTAAAGCTCGCTCTCCAGCTGATCACCTGTGAAGTTAAAATCACATTTCTTTCCAGCAGCCACAGTTTGTCTTGTCCTTTGAGATGCAAAGCCTTTGAGGTCAGGGACTCAGTTGACCACACAGCTGGGACAGTCACTGATCCTCATGATTGGTCTCCACTGGAATACAAATCTGTTGCTTCTAGAAGTGCTTGAAAGTGGGAGGAAGGAGAGTGGTTGTGGTGAAGTACTTCTTGCCTGATTTCCCACACTTATGAGGGACCAGGCTGTCATCTTTTGTGGCTGGCAATTATTCATCACATTGTACTTATGGCCTCCACAGAAAAATCTTAAAAATGTTTCAAGTCTTGATCTCTCTTTTAAAGAATCCCTAAGATGATTCCTATGCTGATTAACATCAGTACTTTGTGATGGGTAATGCAACTTCAGTGGTAAATAATCTTATTTACATTTGAGTTTTAACTTGTTTTTTCATAGTCAAAATGCAGCTAAAGGGAATTTCAGCAGAAATGGAGGGAAGGAAGTTCTCTCTGTCCCACACCACATGAGAGAGTTGTGCCATTGGGAAAAAAATCAGTCAAGGGAAAGACCACCAAAGGAGAGCAAACTTGTTTCTGCATTGGCCTACTTTTCACATTTTATGACTTAAAATCTATAAATTATTTAGTTCCCTGCAGTGCTTTAAACATTATATAAAGGAAAGCTCTACGTGGAAACTTCTCAAAATGTGTGTGTTTGAACGTTTGAAAGATGAACAAAGTATTTCTGCAGCCCATCATCCTCTAGCAATTTGTTCCAGGTTCAAAATCACAAATGCACTTCCTTTTTCTCTACTGAACAACTGCTTCTCAGGCTGTTCATTGTGTCTTTGCATATCTGCCTTCAGGATTGCAGCTGTCCCCCAAGTAAACTGAATACGTTCATTGCTTTTCATTTGTGGCAGTGTGGCAGTGCATTCTCATCTCTCTGATCACCTCTTGTTCTACACTCTGGATATTTCTTGTTGGTTGTCTGTCACACTCATCTTTCTGCTGGTCATAGCAGCTTTCTGCAGTTAATTTCCTTTGGGTAGCTACTTAACTTAGTAGCTACTCTCTGAACCCTGACCACATTTCTTTCACTGTCAGGATTCTCAATGCTTCCTTTTGCCTCATCAGTGCCTGTTCACAACCGGTTAGACTAAGTGATGTAGCACTACCTCTTTTCTACTTCCTTATTTGTGCACCCTGTGACAATACCTTTGGACAGTAGGCTATTTTATAGCAGAACCTTTGTACAATGCAGATGAACCATGAAGCCTCTATCTTTAATAACAGTGTTGAGGTTTTGAAGGTGTTACTGGTAAATCACCTAAAAAACCAACAGGGAATCAAATTATCTGTGTCTTTGCTTCAAATATATCACATGAGCTCAGCTGCTTTTTATGGACTTTTTCCCATTTGAAACAGACTTTGCTGTTTGTGCATGAAAAAGGCACCATCTTTCACTTTCATTTTATTGCTCTCTCTGGATTAAATGTTTTGTTTTCTGTGGCTTCACAGGTTTTGGGTTTCTTACCTGTGTTCAGTGTTATACAGCCTTTTGCCTTCACTTTGCCAGTTCTCTCAGTTATGTAACAAGAGGATCTATGTGTGCATGACTATATATATATGTACAGTTTCATTGAAAATAGAAGTAAATTTGATATCTAAAGACCATCGATGTGCTCCATAGAACAAATGATTATTCCCCTACATTTTGGTAGACTGTCTGTCTTACTGTACTGTGATAATTAATGAGTAAGACATGACAAGGCATGAATTGTGGGGAATGAGTTTATATGTGTTAGCTGTGAATCCTACATCTGAATGCAGTCAGCAGAGCCATACATGACAGGATTCTTATGCAAGCCCAGCAGTCCAAGATTATAAAATATATAAATACATATACATGTTTTTATACTTCCCCTCCTGCCCAAATTGGAAGTAACTGGGTAGTCACTGATGACAGTTCCATGGTCCATTTTTCTCTGTGAGTTCTGGTGGGGGGGGGGTTGTCAGTTCTCATCAAGCCAGTACAGTTTTCAGCCCTGTAATGAAAGGAACAATTTACAGTCACAGCTCAGAATTCTTACTAGGCAGTCATGCCCCTAGATTTCTTCTGCCTGTTTTATAACAAGAAATTCTGGTGGCCTGCATGATTGCTGACAGCTTTGTTGTGAGCTTTCTAACAGTAATAAAGAAGCCCCTCCTGTACAGCAGCTAATTCAAGATTTATGAAGCATGTGGAATTCTTCTTGCTCATGTATATAATCCTGAAGCAGAGTCTGAATACAGGGAAATTGAGGAGGGCATTGCCCCGCATTTTGCCTGGTGGACCATAAACCATCTGCTGTTATGAGAGCCATGCCACCAGAGAGGCTTTTCCAATCTAGTAAGTCATTTTCAATCATATGTATAAACAATGGAAAGGCATGAAGGATGAAGAATATCTTCCCTAAAATTTGTTCTGACAGTGTTTTTTGTCCCTTCTGTTGCAGGTCTTCTATGTTTTCTTTTCTGCCTCTTCATGCAACTGCTTCAATCTTTATAAAGTACTTCCTAATATGTTTTCTGTATTGTCTTTCTTTGGGCCTTTAAATCACATATTAGTATTCAGACTGGTTTGTGGATAAATAAGCCTTTCAAAAGCATTCAAACAAAGTTAATATTGCAAGTCTAACTTTTAAGATTTTGGCTATTTTGTGAGTTTTGAGATTTTCACTTTAAATCTTGATGAAGATTGATGCTTGACAGTTGTTTCTGTATATGGCAAAACTAGTGAAATCTGACCTCATAAGCATTGGTTCCCTAAACCTCTGACTCTTCCTCCTTAATTTGCTTAGGCAAATTCTGGTACATGCTAAATATGCACTGGATGAACCAGTGTGTACAAACAGTTTGGCCATAGCTGCTGTGCCTTGCAGTGGGTAGAGGGTTGAGGGACTATTGCCTGAAGGCAGCATCTGACCTGGAGACAACTTCAAGTTTAACAGTGGAAGTTTGTCAAAAGTGTGAAACTAGAAACATATCAGAAATCAGTATTGTGAAAACCAGTTCATTGCTATATTGCCTTTATCACAATGAACAGTTGTACTTTTGGTTTCATCCTGCTCTTTCCCAGGGGTGTATTTTACTCCTATGAAGGCCTTTCAGAGGATTTTGGTCTCTTCTTTCACTGGTGGCATGTTTCCTGCAAAAATAGGGAGATAATGTGTAATCCTGCAGACAGCAGTGGTTATTCCTGCTAAGTTTATTGGATTGGCATCTGTTACAGCTAACTTTGGAGTTTGGGGGTTCGACTCAATAATCTCAAGTGATTCTGTCCTGTATTACCTTGCCATGTTCTAATAATGCCCAAACAGATGAAGATGCAGACAGGTTTTTCCAGGCTACATGGGCTAAAATTGCTGTTAACCTTATCTTCTTTTCCGAGTATTGCATTTTCATTTCCTTCAGGTTTGTTCCGATTTCAATCTGCCATGGAGCCTTTTTTATTTTATGACTAAAAGGGTACATTACTTGATAAAGTGAATAATTGTATTAAAAAACCTGTCTCTCTCTTGCCCAAGCTTCCGGTATGAATCCCATGGTGTGAAGCCCTCAAGCTCTTTCATAACCTTATTTTAAAGGATATGTTATGTGTTCATGGCAAGCTCCAGCCTGTGCATCTCAAATGGAGGGACTTCTTTAAGGCTGAGTAATTCAAGGTATAATATTTGGATACGTAGCCTTCTTTTATAATTTCTCTGCTAAATGGGCAGAGTGGGCTCAGGCAGCACCCGAATGTCCTTCTGAGAGTTCCATTTTACATGCCCAGCTTTCTCTGTGAATTAGGTACAGCCCTAGTGTATGGTCAGCTCAAAAAGTCCAATATTGAAGCAGTGTTCTGTCTTTTAAATTTCTTTGACAGATCTGGGTCTCTGCATGAACAGTTACATTACTGGGAGTTGTGTATCTCTATAAACTAGGGACATATGTTACTGGACATGGGTGATGACCCTTACCTTGGGCTGTGTGTGGAAAGAACAAATGAAGTGTTGTTAGTCACTAGCATGTAAAATCTACGATAATTTCATTGTAAGACAAAATCAGAAGGCAAGAACACTTTTTGGTACTTGGATTGACAGGATAGTAAGGGAGAACAGATATCATGTATTCATTTGTTAAGGGAACATGTTCCACAGGCAGTTTGGTCATAGGGACAAACTTGTTTTCCCATGTTAGTTCTGTATCGTCTCAGTTTCAGCCATGAGAATATAGTCACAACCAATAGGTGCAACTCAGATCAACATGTTTTCTTTTGTATGGATTTTTTTGGTGCAGTGTCAGGATGAGAAGTTTCGGGTGGATATATAGTGAATTTGAGGTATTTGGTTGCCTATTCCAAGTGTGGCTTACTACCTGCCACTCAGTTACAGGGGTAAGGGGAATTTCTAAAATGTTTTACAAGGCATTTGAATTTGGAATACAAGTAACTTTTAACCATGTTACATTGGTGTCGTAGGCTGTGGTTTTGAGTTCTAATTTACAAATACATAAACATCTCAAATTTACTAAAACTTCTTTTAGTTTCTCTTTTGGGAGGATATGCAAAAAAAGGCACTGAGAGATTTCTTTCCATGCACAACTGAGCAAGCAAGTGAATATTAAAATATGAAAGCAAAAGGGATATAGGATATTAAATATGAGTGTAATGGAAGGGTTTTGAGGTAATTCTGTAAGCTATGTACATGACTGCGCAGATAATTCATATTTTAATATTGATGGCAAACATTTTCACACTAAAATATGTATAGAAGAAGGGAAATTGACTATTAAAGATGTATGTAAAGTGAAGAATGTAAATTTTATTTGGAAAGGGATATGCCAACCATGATCTACCCTGACAGCTTTTCTTTTTAAATTTGCAAATTGGAAAGAATGAAATCAGATTACAAGAAAAACTATTATGTTCTCTCGTAATGTACAAAATATTATTCAGATCAGTAGAAGTCCTTCGTTGCTAATACATGCCAAATTAAATAATAAATGGAAATGTGTTGAGCAGTCATACTGCAGAGAATAAGAGATTGAAATCTAACTTAAATTGAAAAATAGCCCTCCCTGCTCTTGCAGAAGTTGCTATGGAGTGACAGTCGTGCAGCTGGCAGTTGGATGTCCTTAAACTTGGTGTTTGTAAGGGTTGTGTTCCAGTTGATGTCAGTGTTACCCAAGAGCTGCATGAACTTTCTGTCCAAAGCTCTGATTAACAAATTTACTTTTAATGTAATCTTAAGTTGACTTTGGTCTAGTAAAGCATCAGTGTGTCATGTTCTGAGCTCTCAGGTCTTATGTTCATACTTACTTGCTTTTCTAAATTAGGATGAAGTGGTGCATGATCAGTGAACTGAAAAGGCAGATGAAATTTGAAAGCTTTTACTTGTGCGCTACAGGAAGAAAGTAATGAGGTGTTGTCCCTGAAACCAGATTAATTTAAATGTGTTAAATTGTTCTACAGAAATTTCTTTTCAAAATACCAGTGAAGTGAATTTTATGAGATCTCTGATCACTCCATGTAACTTCTACCAAAGTTGTTCTTCCACCCAAGGTTAAATACCATTTTTTAGTAATAAAGACTTATTTGGTATTAAATCCTGTACTCGTGTCTATATGACACATTAACTTTGGGTTAATCATACAGAAAATGATGTTTGAGCACATGTTGAATTACCATTGTTCACATGGTAAGAAAGATGTGTGTGTTTAGTGCCACAATGCAAGCTATGTTTAGAAGTGATCAGAGTACATAGAATCATGGAATGGTTAAGGTTGGAAAGGACTTTAAGATCACCTAACCCCTCTGTCATGGGCAGGGACACGTCACTCTAGACCATGTTGCCCAAGGCTCTGTCCAACCTGCCCTTGAACACTGCAAGGGTTGGAGCATTCACAGCTTCCTTGGGCAACAGTTCCAGTGCCACACCACCCTCAGTAAAGAATTTCTTCTGTATATCTAACCTAAGTCTCCCCTGTTGAATCCACTACTGGTTGTCCTACCACTAGAGTCCTTAATGAAGAGTCCCTCCCCAACATTCTTATATGCCCCCTTCAGATACTGGAAGGCTGCTCTGAGGTCTCCACGCAGCCTTCTCTTCTCCAGGCTGAACAGCCCCAACTTTCTCAGCCTGTCTTAATAAGGGAGGTGCTCCAGGCTCCTTATCATCCTCGTGGTCCTCCTCTGGACGTGCTCCAGATACTTAACTGAGGGGTTTAAAACTATTCTACACAACTCAGTCATTTAGTTGTTTTTCCTGAGTGAAAAACTGCTCGGTCCACATGGTTTAAACCGAATTGGGATCAAAACACTTTATTGAACTTTTAAGAACATGGAATTAGGCAGCAGTCAGTGAAGTGCTGCATTCAAGTAGTAATACAAGGGGTAAACCCCCAAACTAGACACATGGATGTTAGTAAACACAAGTAAATATCTAAACTCCCTGTGTAACAAACACAGAAGAGATTTCTTAAATTCTTGTTGTTTCCAAGAAGAAGACCTCACCATAAGCAGTGTAGTAGGAAATGCCACTTGGTGTATTGATAAAGAACGGTGAGGAAAAGCTGTATGCTCTCCCTGTTTCTGCAGAGTTCATGCAGAGGGAACCCAAATCCTATCTTCCACCTCTGGAATTGCCACAGTCCCAATGACTGTATGTGGTGTAAAAGCCTTTATTGACACAGTCTGAATACACAGAGTCATTTA
>NW_009924234.1:3725-9530 GCF_000696875.1 Nestor notabilis | reverse complement strand
GCGAGCCCAATGCAAGAGGCACCATTGCGGATCTCACTATGTATAAAATATACGCAGCAGCAGCTTTCTGTCCTGGCTCCTTGGCTGTGAGAGAAGTTGCCTGACTTTCACGCTCAAAGTGACAGGCTCAGCACAGCCTCGACTGGGCACCATAGATTTTGCTCACAATTGGACTTTTAAGAGGAAATCGAGGAGCAAGAGCAATGCTGGTGGCACCGTTGCGGAGCTCACCATGTACAGAAAAGGCCCAGCAGCACCCTTCTGTCCTGACTCTTGACTGCAGGAGCAGGAGCCAGACGATTGTGATCTGAGCCCCGGATTGTTCAACAGCCTTTACTTGGCACCTTAGAGAATGCAAGCAATTGGACTTTTAGGTGTGAAAACAAGATGTCGGGGGCACCGTTGCGGAGCTCTCCATGTGCTAAAGATGCCCAGCAGCAGTTTTCTCTCCTGGCTCTTTGGCTGTGGGAGAATGGTCCAAACATTCGTGCTCTATGCCCCATACTGCGGCACAGCCTGACCAGGCAGGCAGGCAGTAGGATCCGGAGGGCGAGTACTAGGACCCGGCAGGTGGGTGACCACTAGCATCCATCCCGCAGCACGACGAATAGAGCATGAGCATCCGGCCCTTTCTTTCAAGAAGAGGCCCATGATCAGCTTTCTTATCCCTCTGCCCTCCCCTGTGCTGTGATGGTAGCAGGAGCTGCTCTTTTATTAAACACTGTATTTTCTAATGCCCACTCCCTCATTCCTCACCCGCGTTGTCTCCCTCCTGTGCTGTGCCCCGGCACCCATCCCCGCAGCCTCCAGGCTGCTCCATGGGAACAGGGCTTCAGGGATGCGGGAAATTGAGGCAACGAATGGGCAGCACTTGGCTGAGCCCTGTCCTTGCACCTGGGGGCACTGCTGCCCAACCTGCAGCGAGTGGATGGATGGATGGATGGATGGATGGATGGATGGATGGATGGATAGAGGGGTGGGTGGTGGGTGCATGGATGGATGGATGGATGGATGAGTGGATGGATGGGTGGACACATGGTACCCAGCAGGGATTGAATCCCACAGAACATCCCTGTGCCTCTGGGGGTCCAGTGCTTCCAGCTCCAGGAGAGGTTCAGGGTGAGGATGGCCCCAAGCTGCCTCTGCAGCAAGGTACCAGGGGGCTCTGGTGGGGCTCTCCGGGGGGCTCAAGCTCTTTCCAGTGCAACGGGGCCCACACCTGTGCTCCCACCACTGTTTGGTGCTGATGGGCTCTTGTTGGGGTCCCTTTGTGCTGCCCAGGGAACTCCTGTGCTGGGGCTTCATCTCTGAGAGTCAGGGCTGCTCACAGCAAAGCCAGGCACCCAGGACCACAAGGGGGGACCTCTCTCTTCACCATGAGGCCAGTGTGATGCTGAGCTCCAGCTCCCACCCTAGACACCACTGAGTGCCACCATCCTGCCCCCAGCCCCATTTCTGCCTGGTTTCACCCCAAATCTGCCCTCCATGACCAGAGAAGCCCTGAGGAACTGGATGGAGAACAAACAAACCAAACTTTACTAGAACCCCAAGTCCCACCGTGGTGGGGGCAGCGACAATCAGAAGAGGTGGAAAAGGGGGAACCAGAGCGGCATTACATGGGGAGGGTGATGGTGACCGTGTCCCTGCAGCCAGTAAAGTCAAGTGAAGCATTCCCACACTGTATGCCTGTTGCTGGGAAGGGATGGGGGAACCGGGGTCACTACCCACAGGATTTGCTCTGTCCATCCCGCAGCGCCTCAATCTTTGGGACCAGCTCCCCAAAGGTGGGTCTCGCGCTGGGGGTGAAGGCCCAGCAGCTCAGCATCAGTGTGTAGACCTGGAGGGGGGACACAAGGGATGGTGACACCAGGGGGGCATGGTGGTCCCGCCCCAGGTCCCCACCAGCCCGGGCAGGGCTCTCACCTCCCCAGGGCAGCCACAAGGTGCTGGGAGCCGCCGGTTGTCCTTGAGGAGCTCCAGCAAGCGGCAGATGATCTGCACTGTCTTCTCAGTGCCCATCATGCGGAGAAACTCCTGCGGGCACGGGGATGCCCATCAGCACAGGGATCATACCAAAGGCAACAGGTCCAGGGTCAGGGTCCCACCTCCGAGGGGCTCCTGATCTTGTTGCTGTAGGTGAAGAGCTCGTAGAGGAGGACCCCAAAGCTCCAAATGTCAGATGCTCGAGAGAAGACATTGTCCGACAGGGACTCGGGCGCGTACCTGCCATGAGGAGGATGCTGAGCACTGGCTTCTATGGGACCAGCACCACAACATCCCTCCCACAGCACCTCACCAGAAGACGGGACTCTGGCCGGGCTCCCGCACCACGTAATAGTCTTTGTCCTGTGGCAGCAGCTTGGCCAGCCCGAAGTCCCCGATCTTGACGTGGGTCTCACTCTCCACCAGGATGTTCCTGCTGGCCAGGTCCCGGTGCACACAGCGCTGTGCGCCCAGGTACTCCATGCCCTGCCCGGGATGCAGCCACTCACAGCATCCCCAGGGACCACAACCCCTCCATCCCCATCTGTCCCCACCCCACAGGGCAGAGCGGGACCCGCATTGGTCCCCATGGTCCCACCTTGCATATCTGCCAGGCATAGAGGAGCAGGGTCCTGTGGTCCAGGCAGGGCTGGTTCTTCTGCAGGTAGTCCCGCAGGCAGCCGTTGGGCAGATATTCCATCACCAGCCGCAGCCCGTGGCATCCTGCACCCACATCTATCATCCTCCAGCTGGGATGCAGGCAGAGCGTCCCTGCCCATTCCCTGCCTGCTCCCTGCCCTATGCTCTCACCCCGGCTGTAGCAGACCCCCCGGTACTGGACGATGAAGTCGTGCTGCAGCGAGTGCAGGATCTGGATTTCCCTCTCAAAGTCCCGCAGCTCCTTGGCTGAATCCTGCTGCAGCTTCTTCACAGCCACCAGCTCGCCTGTGCTGTCGCCCAGCGGGTCATAGCGGCACAGCTCCACACTCCCAAAGTTACCCTGGTGGGGATGTGGGATGCTGGGGTTCCTTGATGATGGGGGTCCCCATCATCTTCCCAGTGCCTCCCCATATCCCACACAAGGCACAAACTACTCAGCTTTACAGGGCGAAGCATCCCTGTATAGGCAGAGGATGTTTCATGCCCCACACTCAGGTAATGAAAGGGAGGAGAGTGTGCAACTCGTGCCCTGATTTTGGGGCTCCCTCTGACCCCGCTCACCTTGCCCAGCAGTGAGATGTACTTGAGGTGCCGCTCCTCAAAGCATGCGGGGTCCTGGCACATGGCAAGGGGCTCGCACCCCCAGAAGCCGTCCCGCAGTGCCACATCAGCGGGGGACAGGTCCGAGAGCAGCTCATAGTCTGGGAGAGGCGGGTGTGAGGGCCCCAGGGGGATCCAAACCCCGTCCCCCCCACCATCCCCATGTCATGGGCTCACCGGAGGTAATGAGGCTGTTGAGGTCACGGATGAGGGCACGGAAGCAGGGCCGGTGCCAGGGCTCATAGTCCATGCACTGCACGATGAGCGTGGCCAGCTCCGTCCACTTGGGTGCAGGGAGCTGGAGGCTGCTCGCATAGAAATCCAGCTTCTGCAGGGGGGAAGATGAGGCTTAGGCTGGTTATGGGGTGCCCAGCCCTGTGCTCCCTCCAAACAGCCCCTCATTGGGCTGTGCAAACCCCTCACACTGCCCAGGAACTAGATGGTCTTAAGGTCCTTTCCAACCCAAACCATTCCATGGCTATATGGTCACTCAAAGGGTGAGGGATGTCAGGCTGGGGCTTGGTTACTGCTGGTCCCTGCAGCACTGGATACACAACCACCTCGACACAGGTGAGGGGGAGCCTTGCAAGACCCCAGCTCTAGGTGCCGTGGGTGCCAGAGGTGCCCATTGCCCTCAGTGATGCCCCTTCTCTGGGGTGACCAGAGCCTCTTCCAGCAGAGAAATCTCAGGGTGGGATGGGCAGTGGGTGAGTGAGCAGAGCCCAGGCACAGCAGGATAGGGCAGGAGGGTTGGGATGCAGTGGGATGGGGCAGGAGGATCAGGATGCAGCGGGATGGGGCAGGAGGGTCAGGATGCAGCAGGATGGGGCAGGAGGGTCAGGATGCAGTGGGATGGTACAGGAGGGTCAGGATGCAGGGACAGAGTAACCTCACCTTCTGGGGCTCCAGCAGGCTCACAGGCATATTCCCACCACTGAAGATCTCCCAGAGGGTCGCCCCAAAGCTCCATTTGTCTGCGGGCAGCGCCAGGCTCTTGGGGTCCTGGAGGCACTCAGGGGCCAGCCAGGGGATGCGCTCCACCAACACTGGGGACAGGAGCCCCGCTCAGCACCCACCGGGGGGGCCTTGGTACCCCCAGCCCCAGCACTTACTGTCCTTGGCCAGGATGGTGATGCTGACCCCAGGGTCATTGAGTTTGATGAAGGGGGGGCTGCCGCTGGCCACGTCTCCCTCCCGCGTCAGCAGCACCTTCTTAGCTGAGATGTTGCCGTGGGTGATTTTCTTGTCCTCCTGGGGAGGCGAGAGGGACCAGAAGCATCAGTGCAGCGCCAGCCCATGGGGCAGCCCCATGCAATGGACTGAGCTGGTCCAGCCAGGGTGTACCAATGGGGATGTGTGGGACCTGTGGGCATGTGGATGCACATGGATGTGTGGGACCCATGGGACATGGTTGCACAGATGCTGAAGGATGCAGATGCACAGGAGCTATGTGACATGGATATGCTGGAGCTGCAGGACATGGATGCATGGGAGATGCTGGACACGGATGCATGGGAGTTTTTGGACACAGATGCATGGGTGCTGTGGGACATGGATGCATAGGAGCTGTGGGACGTGGATGCATCGGGGCTATGGGAGATGGGTGCATGGGAGCTGTGGGTTGTGGATGCATGGGGGCTGTGGGACATGGATGCATAGGAGCTGTGGGACGTGGATGCATCGGGGCTATGGGAGATGGGTGCATGGGAGCTGTGGGTTGTGGATGCATGGGGGCTGTGGGACGTGGATGCATGGGAGCCATGGGATAAGGACACGGGACAACCGTGGGATGAGGACATGGGAGAGCCATGGGATAAGGACATGGGAGAGCTGTGGGAAGCTGGCCTACAGGAGCTGCAGGACATATGGATACAGCTCACCAGGTAGTTGAGGGCATACGCCAGCTGCTTGGCCACCTGCAGCTTCCAGCTAGTCGTCACCTTGCCCTCGCCTTGATTCTTCTTCAAGTAGAGATCCAGCGGTCCATACCTGACATATTCCTGCACCATGATACCTGGGGGGGGCACAGCACAGGCAGGTCCAGCACACCCATGTTCCATGGCTCCCATGCATCACCCTGGCACTCACTGTCCTTCCCAAGGCTGACGCCGTGCAGCAGGACCAGATGTTTGTGGGAGAGCTGGCTCATGATGCTGGCGGCCTCCAGGAAGGACTGGATGGGGGAGAGGCCGGCTCAGGGTGGGCAATGGGGATCTCCCCCAGTGCTGGGCACTGGGGCTGCTGCTGCCTCACCTCAGAGCAGTTCTGGTGGCTGCCATCCATGACCTTGAGCACCACTGTGGTCTGGTAGCACCCGTCCTCCCCCTGGTCCCGCTTGATGCCCTTGTAGATGCGGGTGAAGGAGCCCTGCCCCAGGCTCTCGCCCTGCAGGAGGAGGGGACGCCGGTGCTAAGGGGGGTCCCTACCAGTGTGCCCCATCCCACCAGTGCCCCATGTCCCCCCTCCCCAGTACCTGAGTGAGGCTCTGGGGGTCGATCTTGTGGAACATCATCTGATTGAGGCTGCGGTGGGGAGTGCAGGGGGAGCCAGGGGGCTGGGGGC
>NW_009924234.1:3362-3699 GCF_000696875.1 Nestor notabilis | reverse complement strand
AGGTTTGACTTGTCTGGGGAGAGGAACGGCTGTGACACGCTGTGACCTCACACAGTCTGCCCTGTGATGTCACAGTCCGCCCTGTGATGTCACAGCCCGCCCCGTGATGTCACAGCCCACCCCATGATGTCACACAGCTCATCTTCTGCCATCCCACAGCCCCACTCTGTGATGCTCCATGATGTCATTCAGCCTGCCCTGTGATGTCACACAACCAGCTCTACGATGACACAGGCTGCTCTGTGACACCATTCAACCCCACTCTGTGATGTCATTTGATGATGTCACATAGCCTGCTCTGTGACGCCACAGTGGTGATACACAGCCGCGTGACGTC
>NW_009924234.1:2636-2963 GCF_000696875.1 Nestor notabilis | reverse complement strand
CTGCGCAGCAGTGATAGCCCCGGGCGGCTCCCGGCCACCTTCAGCTTGTTCACAGCGAACTCGGAGCTGCGAATGGACACACACATTGCTTACCCCTCCGCCACGGCACCGCGGTGGCCCCAGCATCACCCAGCAGTGAGCAGGATGGGGACTGGTGTCTCCAACCCGTGATTTTTCCCCTCCCCCCCATCACTCATGGGTTAGGGTTAACAAAGGGGAGGTCCCGGCACACACCTGATGGGCCCATGACACTGGTTCTCCAGGTCCTCCAGGAGCCGGGGGGGGGCCACCTCTTTGCAGAAGAAGTGGTGGGCAGTGGCACGCCGG
>NW_009924234.1:1391-2153 GCF_000696875.1 Nestor notabilis | reverse complement strand
GCTGGCATCCCCCGAGCTTCTTCAGGGATTTGCTGAAGCGGTGCCGGATGCGCTTGCGGGTGAGGAAGCTGTGCTGCTGGATCTGGCACCGCAGCGGCGCTGGGATGCAGGACTTGTAGCTGCAGGGATGGGGTGGTCAGGCAGTGGTGGGTGCCGGGCTGTCCCAGTAGGTGCTGGGCTGTCCCCATAGCCCCCAGCTCACCTGATGTGGCTGAAGACCTCACAGGGGCTCTGGTGCCTCTCCTTGGCGATGCGCAGCATGTCCAGCACAGCCAGGCCCAGGCACTCCTCCTGCCGGGGCAGGCTCAGCGCCATAGCCATGCGGCCGCCAATGAAGTCACTGCGGGACTGGGGAGGGCAAGGAGCTGAGGAGGGTCCCTGTGACAGCCCCCCTCACCCTACACTTGATGTGCTCCAGTCACATCCTGCTCCAGGCTCTGGTTTCCTGCTGCTGTCCAGAAGCTGGCTCTGTCCTGGGGCATGCACCCCCCCAGGGGACACTCTTGACCCACAGCAACGTGGGGTGCCTCAGGCCCAGTGTGGGATGCTCCAGCTGAGCTGGGTAGGAGGACCCACATCCCACAGGCATTGTGGTGGGTGCTGGAGGAGGATGGCTTGACCCTGGGCAGTGAAGGGCATCACTGCACTGAGGTTAACACGTATCACACCCCTGAGAAGCCACACGGGACCATACCTGCAGTCCCTGGTGTTGGTGACAGGGATGTCAGCCTGGCAGGGCTCACCTGGGCAAAAAGGTAATCA
>NW_009924234.1:645-1087 GCF_000696875.1 Nestor notabilis | reverse complement strand
ACAGGAATGGTGCCATGACGCCTCCGGAGGGCAGGCATGTCCGGTACCCGTGGCACTGGGGCCGATGGGCACAGCTGGTACCTGCGGCACTGGGGCCGATACTCACCACAGGCTTTGGCAGCGCAGACGCAGAGCTCCTCGGCCGTGTACTCGCCGAAGGTGAAGGTGAGGACGCCAGCAGCACCGGGGGGCACCCGGTGGTACAGGTACACTTGGAGGGTGCCGGTCTCAGTGGAGGAGAGACTGCAGGAGCGCTCCCCAATTAGGGGGGTTTCCTCACCCAGCGGGGCCATGGGGGAGACTGCAAGGACAGGGGGGACTCAGCTGTGACCCCCATCCCTGTCCCCATCAATTTCCCTTGGCATCCTCCCTGGGATCAAACCCCACCACTGAGCCTGCAGCATCTCCATGGCTGGGGCCAGCCTGGGCCCGGGGGGCTGGA
>NW_009924234.1:0-520 GCF_000696875.1 Nestor notabilis | reverse complement strand
GATGAAGGGGAAACTGAGGCACGCAGCCTGTTCTGCAGACATGGATATAAACCCACCACCCCCTGCCACTGTCTGTGTCCCCATGCCCCGAATTGGTCCCAGGAACAGGCAGGGAGGACTCGGCTCCATCCCTGTGCTCAGCTGGGCTGGATGGACCACACAAAGCCCCCTGTGCTGGTGTGGTACCTGCTCCCGACTGCTCCCGCCCTGGGGAATGGGTCCGGGTCCGGGCTGTGCCCTGGATCGGGGCTCCTGGGTTGGGGTTCTGGGGTCAGGGTCCTGGTCGGGGGCCTGGCTGGGGTCCTGGGTCAGGGTTCCTGGTCAGGGTTCCTGGCTTGGGTCCTGGATCGGGGTTCCTGGTCGGGATTCCTGGGTCAGGGTCCTGGTCGGGATTCCTGGGTCGGGGTCCTGGTCAGGGTTCCAGGGCTGTGTAAGTGGCTGCTCACAGCCTGCGAGCGAAGGAGAGAGTCAAAACTCCCCTCGGTGACTTCCTTCCTGCCCGCAGCTTCGTCGCAGGCAG
>NW_009924233.1:69607-88859 GCF_000696875.1 Nestor notabilis | reverse complement strand
GAGCCTCTCGGGACATGCTCTCCCCGGCAAAATGTGGCCAGGAGCACTGTTCGGCCCACATTAAAGTGAACACGTTGAATGTTACTCGTTTGGCTGTAGTCGTGGTATATGAGGTGTCTTGCTGGTTTACAGATGCTACGTTAGAAGGTTGCAGGCATCCTATCTGCTATCTCCATTGCAGTGGTTTGGATGTGCTGTAAAACCTCAGATGACACAGGGCTCCTGTGCAGGCAGCTGAATTATTCACCTTTGGTCAGCTGCATAACTTTCATTCTTGGGTAACTTAGGGATTTGTAGACCATTATGATCACCAGAATATCTAATTATGCACAAAGTTCTTTAACTGAAGCCAAAGGATTTCTAATAATGTTTTTCTGCTCCTCTATTGCTTTCTACAGAGAAGAAGCGATATGTGTGCTTAATTTAATGTTTGGTATAATTAAGTCTTTGTACATTATCAAAGCAAAAAGTGCTGCTGGTACAGTGAGAGGACTGAGGCTCCTTATCCCACTTAATGCTGGGCTGTCTTCCCCGCAGCACCAGGATGATTAGCAGTTCTTTGTAGAAGACTTCCTGTTTTGTTTACAATATCTAGCCGTAATACAATTGCAATATGCTCATCAGGATTTAGAGTACCCTAATATCCTTTCAGTGTATATCAAAAAGTTTTGCTCTCTTGACAAAGAAAAGGCTTTTTTATAACTAGTCAAGCCCTCTATATTCTTTGAATAATGTTATTTTGAAACCAGTGTTACTAGAATAAGTCAAGGTCATCAATAATTCTGTTTCTATCTGCGAAAGCAAATACGAGTGTTTGGAAAAGGTATAAACATTGATAAGAATCTAAACCTTGCTATGTAGGGTAAGGTACTGCAGTATAAATATCAAAATGAGATACAATGAGCCATCATTAATTTGTTCTGACTGATACTAATGATGCTGTTTTCATTTTTAAAGCTTTATTTTAGAAGTAGCTGCTGTGTACTTAGGAGGAAACACAGCCTATCTTTCTAAATATCTTCTCAACAATTTCCACGAGGAAGAAAAGGATTTCCAAGCCCTGAAAAAACATCTGGAGGCACACAGCTCAAACTAAAGTGAAGAAGGGCAATCCTCTGTCCTTTATTATGCAGCCGGTCAGATTAGAGGATCACAGAGATCTTTATGGCTTTATAATCTATGATTAACATATTAATTTTTAACTCTGTGCTTTGGTCCTGTTGTTTGCAACAGTGCATATAAGCATGTCTTTGGAGCAGGTGGGGCCAAAGTAAGGGGTTAAAATGAGGCAGACGTTGAAGTGCTTTGCAGACTGGAGCTTGAGTCATAGCATCCTGGGTTCTCTTTGACTTTCAGAGTACTTACAGTGAAATATCTTTTTTGATGTGGTGGTCTTCATGATTTCCACTTTATTAAAAAAAAAAAGTTTTAAGTTTTTTTTTTGCCTAAAGAAACACTTTTATCAAGTAAGAAATGCATTAAAATAGGTTTTATTTAGATGGAATAATATAGGCCCTCAGGTCCCTTTCCACAGAGCTGCTTCCCAGCCAGGTGGATCCTATATTGTCCTGCACTCATGGATTATATTTATCCAGATTCAAGAACTTGTTGAACTTCATAAGGTTCTTGTTAGCCCACTCTTCTTGCTTATCCAGGTAATCCTGCAGGGTGGCTCTTCCTTCCAGTGTCCAATTTCCCGCTCAGTTTGGTGTCATTCGCAAATTTCATCAGGGTACACTTGATCCCATCTTGTAGATCACTTATGAAGACATTAAATAGCATTGCACCCAACATCAATCCCTGGGAGACCCCATTATTGACAGGTCACCAATTTGAAAATGAGCTGTTCACCATCACCCTCAGGGTGCAGCACAATCAGCCAGTTCCCCACCCACTGCACAGATCGCTCATTGTCGTGGTTTAAGCCCAGCCGGCAACTTGGAACCACGCAGCCGCTCGCTCACTCCCCGCCCTTTTCCTTCCTCCCCCCGCTCCCGGAGGGATGGGGAGGAGAATCGAAGGAATGTAACTCCCACGGGTTGAGATAACAGCTCTCCAGTAACTAAGGTATAATACAAACCACTACTGCTACCAATAATAATGATAAGAGGAATAACAAGGGAAAAGGACACAACCGCTCACCACCCGCCGACCGATACCCAGCCCGACCCGAGCAGCGATCTCGGCCTTCCGGGTAACTCCCCCCAGTTTCTATACTGGGCATGACGTGCTGTGGTATGGAATACCCCTTTGGCCAGTTTGAGTCAGGTGTCCTGCCTCTGCTTCCTCCTGGCTTCCCCTCCTCTCTGGCAAAGCATGAGACTGAGAAAGTCCTTGGTCAGAATAAACATTACTGAGCAACAACTAAAAACATCGGTGTTATCAGCATTGTTCCCAGACTGAAAGTCAAAAACACAGCACTGCACCAGCTACTAAGAAGGAGAAAAAATGACTGCTGTAGCTGAAGCCAGGACACTCATCCAGACCATAACGTGACAGTTTCTCTAGGAGGAGGTTGTGCGAAACAATATCAAAAGCCTTGGAGAAATCCAGGGGGACAGTGTCCACTGCTTGCCCTTTGTTACTGTAGTTTACATCTCTGAATGTTTCTCCTACAACTAGAGTTGCAAACGTAATTCATAGCAATGATACGATTAAATTGTTATAAATAGTATCGTTATTAAATTTATTTCCATTTGGAAAGTTTGTATTATCAATACAATCAGTATTGTTGCCCATATTGCAGTGGAAAATTATGATTAATGAATTCTTTTGAAAGAGCTTTAAGATTTTGAATTTAAAATCTTGAGCTTCAGTCTTTTGAATTAAAAAACCCGCAAAAAACCCCAAACTTTGAGCTACTTTCAAAAATGTGAACAGCAAAATTAATGTAACATTTCATTAATGATGTAAGTATCATAATACGTCCAGAAGTAGTATTTGATGTCTTAGCTGTAGCATCACACTTAAAGTACATTTCTAATTGGTCATGTACACTTAATTTTAAGTCCTTCTCAACTTCACTGAATTCCACTGAAATTCTGTCATGTGAGTATAATCTGCATTACCTGTTTTGAGATGCAACCTTAAATTTAAACCTCTGAAGTTCACAGTGCTGTAGATATTCCGCATCACCAAAGAATCTTAAG
This sequence comes from Nestor notabilis, assembly GCF_000696875.1. Classification (NCBI taxonomy): domain Eukaryota; kingdom Metazoa; phylum Chordata; class Aves; order Psittaciformes; family Psittacidae; genus Nestor; species Nestor notabilis. Next base: position 85,710 of record NW_009924233.1, on the reverse strand, counting down.
TTTTCTTTATAGTTGACCTGTTTCTTCATTGCTTTATGTCTCCAAGAACTTTGGATTTTTTACAAATGTTTTCTGTACTGATTTTTTAACTAGCAAGCATTTATTCTTACCCAGGAGCTACTGGGATGATTTCAGATATTGCACTGTCATAAATACCTAGAAAAAAACCACAAGTTGAGGAAAACGAAAAAATTATAGTGACGTAGATTATTTTTTTCTCCAAACAAATAGATTTCTCCATTTATGACGTGTCATTTACATGTGCTTTATTAAGATTATTCCTATATTTATGCAGTTTGGCAGTGGAAATATTTTGTATTTATGTAGAAATAAGAGAAAAATAAAAATCATGAGACAAATCTGTATTATTTTTTTTTTTTAATCAGGTGTTTGAAATTTCAGGTACTTGAATATGTATGCAACACTGAGTAGAATAGTTGCATAGTTAATCATCATCTTTACTGCATTATGTTATCTCACTAACATGTTTATGTATCTGTGGGATAAGGGATAAAAAACTTAAATTTGAATCTAGGAAAAAAAAAACCAGACATGTTAGTATAGCTATTGCATTTCTGATGGTTGTGCCTCAAAATACATATTTTCGGTTACATTTTTCATTAAAGTATTTCAGCATCAGTAAGTTAATAATTTATACCAGCTGAGGATATAGCCTGTGGTGACAGTTGATAGTTGGCATTTCCTCCATATCCTTAGAGATAATATAGGGAGCTTCAGTCATTTGCTTTTCACACAAGCAGGATTTTCCCATCAGTAGCTTTACAAGGTTATCTGTTTATAATCCTTCCTCACTTCTTGAACATAATTTTGCTCTTAACACTAATGTTGAATCGTCTTGTAAGGATTGTCTTCATCTTTTGTTACTGGGGGTTTAAGTAGGGTAATAAAATCTAGTGATGTGGTCATTGTCGTATCCTAAAAGCCTATAGTCAGACAACTTCTGCCAGAAGTGCAATTGGAAGCATTATCAATGATGATGTTTTGTAAGATAAGATGGGTTTAATTATATTTTATAAGCACCGATGAGAAAGAACTGTACTTGTTAACTACCATTTCATCCCATTTATTCATCACACTTCCTCCAGTGTACTGTATACCTGTCACAGGAAGCATTCCAAAGACAATATTTTGAAATTAATTATTTTTATGACTGAGTGTTTTTGCTTTTAAAACAAATAACACTGCAGAAAATCCCTGACTTCCCAAGGGCACACTACAGGGAGGTCTTTTGATGCAGGGAGTGTTGCAGGACAATAAGAATGCAGCTTGCACTTTTCCCTGTTTAGAAACCCTATAGGAAAAGGAGGATTGGTAAAACTATTGCTTAATCTGCTTGTTGATCCATCTGAATTGTGTCCCATGAGGGTGAGTCCCATGCCTTCTTGTCAACAAAGAAGAACTAGTTTCTTGGATTTTATTTTTGTGAATTGGGGATGCACTTGATTGATTTTTTTTCCTTTTGCCCCCTGAAAATGCTAGACCATTAACTGTTGCTTTGTAAATACCCTTGTTACCCTCTTCATGTTCTACATTGTAAAGCTTGCAACAAAAGGTCTAAAATCCTCAGATAATGTAATTTTTTTTTAGCAGGGATGAAAATCCATTGGGGACTAACAGTAAGTCAAAGCCTTGATTTTTTTTTCTTTTACCTTGATAAGTGGATTACATTTTAAATTCTATCTTCACAAAATATTTCCAATGTATTAGTTTATGTAGTGCTCTTCAGAAGTACACTGCCTTTGCCAGAAGCTCATGTTGTGTTGGCTAAGGATTAATGGAGACTGTAACAGGGATACAAAAAGAGCTTTTCTCACGTGACTTTAGATATCTGCATTGTAGATGAACAGGGCAGTAACTGTAAATGCCATTTAACAGAAAGAAAGAAACACTTCTCAAACACTGTTAATCTGGTCAGCATTAAGGTGACATGCCTACTTCTCTCCTGTGATGAGAAAAAGTGCTTAGGATGAATTCCTTAGAGGTAGATGTCTATGGGTATCAACACTGGGACAGATAAATACCCATTCAGAACATCTGTCATTTTACAGTGATGAAAACACAACACTTCATTAATGCTAACTGATAATTTGCATAAATAGAGGCAAATATACATATATAACCTACATTTTTGGTATCATTTAAGGAGGTGTTTTTTTTTTCTAACTAAAAATTCTATTTAAAGGTAAGTGCTTCTGAAAATCAGTTTTCAGCTTGTTTATGGAAGGATTGATTGAGGTGAGCAGATTCTGCATTTAATGACAGAATAACGTAAAGTAATATTTTAATTCCAGTGTAAGCCTAGTTGGTAAAATGCAGAAGGAAGATATTAGTAAATGAAATGGAAATGGTTTAGTGACAGAGAAGCACTAGTTACTAAGTGAGTAAGTATATTTAGGGAACTAAATGAAGATTCAAGCTGTTTTTCGGGATATGTAAAACATTACAAGCTCCTCATTTTCAAACATTTATATATTGAGTTAAATGCAGTATAAGTGTAAACAAATCAGCAAGGTTTATATGACTTACATCTTATGAGAACTTAAGGCCATGTGTCAAGTATGTGCCGAGAAAATGACATATTTAAGTTTGAATTTGAAAAGATATGTCAGTAGACTGTGATTTTCAAAAATAACTGTTCTTGTTCAATAATTTTTTTGGGGAGAAAGAAGTGGTTTTGATATGGTATAATTTTAAATCAGAATGTTTTAACCAAGTACAACAAATTAAATTCCATTATGCTCTCTGTTACTTTCGTAAGGAAGCAATAATACTCTTCAAACAGGGCCTAAGAACTGAAACATTTTCTAGGAAAGCTATTGTTCCAGCAATTTTCAATGTCTTCTGCGTAAGTATGAAGTGATGGTAAAGTGTCATATGTATCAGTGATCAAATGCTCCTTATAAAATATTTCTAATCAATCAAGTATAAGCAGAACCCCTATTGGAGGAAAAAAAATGCATAGCTTCTCGCATGCCTTCCTGACTGTCCAGGATAAACAGGGTATAAAGCAAAAGCCAATAAGGTTATGAGGATTCCCCTATAGCCAAGCACCTTGGATTTGGATTGCTGCCCCTTGACTCATCAGAACTAGCTACGTATTTTAATTAAGGTTTGTTCAATGACAAGAGGCCTTTCTGTGTGATGGAGAAAGCAGTGTCATTGCTTCTATAGCAGGGCCTGCTTTGCTATCCGAATCATATGATCTATTCATATTTCAGGAGCTATATTCCAAGCCAAGCAAAGTGTTTGTAGTGCTGCTGGACGCATTGGTTTGTCAGACTGTGACGTGTCTGGTTTTGGATAAAAGGGCATAATAGATGAATGTGGATTCTTTCTTCTCTACTTGCTTTGCACTTTCTTGGTCTTCTGGTTGGCAGCTGACTAGACTGGTTTGGGAAGGGGTGCAGGTATCTAGATCAAACCTGACATTGATGGTTTGTGTTAGATTTTGTCTTTTAGGAATCACAGAATCATAAAACAGGCCAGGTTGAAAGAGACCTCAAAATACCATCTGGTCCAACATTTTTAGTAGAATCCCAGATTGCTCTACTTGATCCCTGTAGCTGTGCAATACTGATCCTTATAAGAAATACTGCTACTGACTGATACTTTCTTACCACTTGTTGAAAAGACCGAGACTGCTTTCTAGGGCAGCATTGAGGATCTTTTCAGAGTCACAGAATCTCAGAATGGTGATTTTCCACACAAGAATGTGGAAGCACAGCCCTCTGACATCTGTGGTACCCAAGCTGACCCAACACATGTTGGTAGCATCATACAAGATTGTCTAGCAGCACATGGACATAGTACCTTGAATCTAAAACCTTCATTTGGGTCAGTTTTGTGCCCCATCTGGTTAAGTGTTAGTTCTTTGTTTTGGGTCTCACATTGTTACAGTTGCAGCAGTGTAGTAATAAAACTAGGCTACTTCTGCCTCTTGATCTTGTGTAATTACTGTGGCAATTGGCTTGCACTGGCTGTTGCATTTTCCTTGATAGTGGTAGATTGAGCTCATGTACGTCTGTAACTTGTAGAGATCACCTCATCTGAGGTATCCTCAAGTGTTCATTCATTCATCTATTTATTTATTTATTTTGCATGTTGCCTTTATTGCTAGTGGTTATATCATCTTTTAAGCCACAGTTATTTCCATTAACAATTATATACTGTAAACTGGTGGCAATTACATAAATTGTAAGAAAATAATTATTTGCAAAATGTAACTACACATGTTTTAACTTCCTTTAAACAGCACTAGGGGATAGAAATATTGTCTGATTTTAAATACAATGAGCAGAAGTATAATTAGTAAGAATTAAGGGTTTTGTCCAAAGTGACACGACACTAGAGGTCTTTGACAGACCTATATCTAGGATCCAGTTAGCCTAGGAAACAGTTATAATGCATCCCAAGAAAATTTGCTGCTATTCTTTTACAATACATGAACTTTGAAATAGCCAGTAATGTAATAATCATAGTCAGAAAGCTGTACAAGAGAAAACTGATTATTAAGCTTAAGTTTACAATGAGAATGCAGAATTATGATATGGCAAGGGAAAGTCTCTAGTAGTGTGGTTTCATATGATTGATGTGACATTTGGTTGGCTGTAATAACTATATTATGCTCTGTACATTGTTTTGGAGAATATTTGGATAGAATATTCAAAATGCAAATCAGTATTGTACGAAAGTAGCTTTTGGAGATTATTCAGGTCCTCTTTCTTACGTTTTTTATTTATTTTTGTGTGCTTTTATATATTGAATAAGAATAAATTTACTCACATTTGAGAGTATAGTATATCATTATGCAGTCAAAATATTATTTTAAAATTTATTAGAGAATAATAAGCAAAAGATGAAAAATGTGGGGTTTTTTTGTGGTGGCTAAACTGTAAAAGGTGCATTTACTGTATTATAAATAGAACAATTATTTTAGATTATTAAAAATATCAGGTTTTATCAGTACTGTTTACCTAGAAGTCATTGTGAAACACTTAGACCTCCTAAACAGAAAGTTTCATATATCCTTAGTACAAATAAACATACAAAGCCACAAAACTGTATGGGAACTGAAAATAAAAGGCTGGTGCTCTTTGATGGAGGAGAAACTTTAGAATATTAAATATATGTTTACTTTTAATTTTCTTTCTTAATATGTCATTAATGAAGAGAATACAAATAGTATTTCCTTTATGCAGTCTGACGTAGTGAGTGAAAAATGTAACAGCTTAGGGATCATTCTCACTCCCTACCCGAAAACCAGTGAAAGAGTGTTTATAGAGTTAGTTTGGTTTTCAGTCAGGTATGCTTCCTAATAATTGTTTGCATGTAGCTGTGCATTTTCACACTTGGTTTGTTTGAAGGTTCCTAGCATGGAACTTGCTCATACATGGCCTAACAATAAATTGGTTTAAGGAAGGAAAGGAGCATCTGATCTTGTTGATTAAAGCTTGTTGGTTTTATTAACAGACAAATACTTCAGCTGCTTTGGATGAATGCTGCCGTAATTCTCAGGCCATTTTACTGAAACGAATAGGCTTTCCTCCTGAAAGAAGATGACTGATATGTTGGAAGACAGACCTTAATCTTGCCTGATAAGATGAAAATGTGAAAATTTATCATTTATTTTATACTTATTACTCTAATTCCCCAACTGTTTTGTGAAACAGCAATAAACCATACATCTTTTAACAGATTTTACTGGTGCATATATATGCTTTGCATGTCTATTTGTGCAATTAGCTTCTGGCAGTGGGCAGTAAAGTGGCTATTATGTACTCTCCTTTCCATATGGGAGTGAATTTCAGAATTAAATTTAGCTTATTGCAGAGGAAATGTGCTCATCCACTGGCAAAAGTGTCATCTGTACCCGTCTCTGCTCCTTGGGAGAGGCAGGACAGTGATAATGCTGGTGCGGGGGACAGCAGCACAGAAACACTGGTTAGAGAAAAGGGGTGACCCAGGCAAGAAAGAAAACAGTATTTACTCACTTCAAATGGAGGAGACAGTGCTTGCCATGGGTGGGGTTTTTTTATTAGCGTTATTATTTCTTTTCTGAGATCAGATATGAAGAGTTAAAACATACTTGACCCCAAAGAGAAAGGAGAAAAGAGTCCATTTAATTGACACCAATCTACAAAGAGGCTAGAAAATTGGCTTTAAGGACAGGGAGCAGATGCCAGCATGTCTGCATACAGCCTCTGGTATTATACAGGTCTCTAGTTCAGTGGCACTTATGAAAACCCATTCACTTACCTTAATATTGAGGTAGCCTATACTGTGTATTGGCCTTCAAAAGGTTTTATACTTTTTTCCAAAGCTATTTCACTTTGGTTTGTCAAAAATGGAGTGCCCCTAATTTATACCAGTAACTTTTAGAAAAGTTTGCTCCATCAGCAGTCCTTAAGCCACTGACCTCAGCTGTGGCTCCCACTAAATTCAGGGAATTGCATTGCTGTAAATCCTCCGTCTTTTTATTATTATTATTATTATTTTCTTTAAAGAATGCATTTGGAATAGGAAAATTTATGGGTTTTATTTGATACTGTTCTGATGTTTAAGCTACTTCCAAAGAAGTTCTATACTAAAAACCCTACGTATCATAGTAACGAACAGATGAGATAATGCACATCAGAAACAGTGGGAAGCTCCAAAGATGGGGTAACCATCATTTATTAGCCTTGCATAATTAACTTTGTAATGATGTTATTTTTTTAAATTATGAGTTGAGCATTTGTGATGACAGTACTGACAATGTTTGTCAACAGAAATCTTGCTTTGATACATCTAGCCAGACGTAAGACCTGAATGTTTTACAGAATTAGAAATGGGATAAAGAACAGTAAACTTTGCATTCCTAAATCAGGAATGTCACATTATTAGTACCTGTTAATTGGTATCCTAGAATTTGGTGTTCTGGCTAAGTTGCAGAAGAAGCTGTTTTTTATAAACGAGTATTCTTATCACAACTCCTAAGTTTCTCAAACAGCTGAGATTATTAAATCATGGAAATGTAAAGCTCGAATTGACTTGAAGAGATCATCTAATTCATTACCTATACTGAAAGCAGGATCAAGTACATCCATATGTGACAGATGCTGGTGTATATTCTGTTCTTAAAGTGGGAAAGCTTTTCCTGAGATCAGACATTAATCTTCTTTGCTGCAAATTAATATAATCTCTTCTTACCCTGCATGGCCACAAAGAACAATTGATCATCATGTTTTCTATGCCAGCTTCTGCCTACTCTCCCCTTGCCCTTTCCCACTGCTGCTTCATCTTGGCTGCACCTCATGGACTCCTTTCAGTCTTCCTGCATTAAAATTACATGTTTTGGTTGTTTAATATCTTCTTGGTTTCATTTGGGCTCTCCAATTTGCCTAGGCTGACTTGCCCCAAAACACTGACAGTTCTCTGGAAAAGGTCCGCTAGCGCTAAGCAGAAGAAAGTAAATACTTCCAGTGTCTCATATATTAACAAATCCAAAGAGACACCGCTTTTTTTCATGAAGCAGTGTCATGTGTGTGGTGTCTCTGCTCATGGCAGCGGGGTAGGAACTAGATGATCTTAAGGTCCTTTCCAACCCTAATTATTCAATGATTCTATGTACAATTAGTGATGACTCATACATTTAGTGATTGATTATAACCCCCTAGACACTTTCCATCGTACTGCTGAGTTTCCAGGCTGTTGTCATTTTGGTATTATATTTTATGCCCCTTTTTAAGTATCACACTTATGATTATGTCAGTAGATTTCTTTGGCTCACCAGGTTCATGTGGTGTTGTAGTTTTCCGCACAATTATTCAGAAACTTCCCCAGAGGTGTGCTGTGCCCTGTGAGCTTTGTAAGCAAAGTCTCTTCTGTACCACTCTGCTGATGCTGGATGAAACTGGGTCCAAGACAGTAGAGGTCTATAGGTCTGTAGAATTAATGATTGCCCATATGGTTGCTATGCTTGTCCCGCAGGTTGTTAAAGAAGCATCAACAACATTTTGTGTGTTGTTTTTTGCAGCATCTGGGGCTCTGCTCACATGTCCCATGTAGACATTAGATCTGTTTGAGACATCCTGTGTTTTCTACCTGGCTTCCAGCTGTGAGGTATTGTGGTGCAGCAGGACAGGGTGTTCACCAAAGGTCCATGTCATGTCTATGAGCCTTGTGTCAGGAGTGCCTGGATACCTCTCTCTCTCTCTTATTCCCCATGGCTTTTCCGATGTTACCACAGACTCTTCTTTATTATTCCTTTTGCCTCTGACCCTGTTTCAAAGACAAATCTGTGGTATGACCTGACTTGATTTCTCACAGTGTCAAAATATGCATAAATATGTAAAATGTTCCTGTAGGGTCTTCTTACTGGATTTTTGCAGACTTAGCTGAAATCTTCCTTACTGTTTTTGGGAGATTTGGCATGTTTTCTTATTTCCCTCAGAAGTGGACAGAGAAAGAATCTTCTGGTCCAGGTTTCTGTTCTTACGCCTTTTCATAAGATCCATCTATAAGGATTTTACAAAGACATTCCATTATTCTGTTAATTTTTAGAAACACATTAATTCAAAATAAAAACAATTTGGTCTAGCAATTAGAAATACACATTTTTTATTTTTTTTCCTCCTCAGCTGTAAAGGGAAATCATTGTGTCCAAAACATGATGGTATCCTACCTTGAATATTGTTAGACTGCAATGTCAATATGTACAGAGATGTCATACATAAGTAAAATAATGGAATCATTGGTATTATATAAATTTCTGTTTTTCCAATTTTAATTTTTCTTCACCTTTACAAAGGATCAAGTGCTTTCAGAACAGATCCTGTCAAACTACCTATAAGCCCTGTGTAAAGACAGTCAGCAAAGTTGCTAAGGATAATTTTAGAAATGAAGTTTGGTGGCTCAGTTTTTGCTATGAGAGATGTGTAACTTCAATAAATGAGAGCATTTATATGTGGCTTGCAGGAAGAATCATTTGGTTTAGTTGAGGCAGTTGTTGCTGATCTTACAGTTTCATTTTTTAATATAAATTGAAACATTTCCCGTAATAACATATATGTTGATATTAAACCTTTCACTGAAGACAGCAATCATATTGATATAAATACGTTGCACAAGGATAGTAATACTTGGGAGTAGCATATTTTATGTTAATCCAAAATGGATAGCTAGAAATAAGTTGAAAACTCTTCCTCGGTATCATTTTTCAACATTATTTGAAATAACGAGGATTGTTTGAACCATTTTTATCAGTATGGCTCCAGAATATATGCATTCATTTTAGTTCCCTTTGAAGATGATTGCCACAGGAAATTAGCCTTTATTATTGCATTGGCCTTGTGCAGCAGAATAAAGCCTGAAAAAACAAAGTTTGGAAAAGAAGAAGAGTACTTTGCTTACTATGTCTTGATATTTTTCTTCATTATTTTTCAATGGAAATCAGTGGTTAACTTCTGGTTAAATTACTTCTCACTTAGCAGAATTTCTAAATTATGTTTGGAGTTATATGTACTAACTATAGGTCAGGTAGATACTGCTGAGATTGGAAGTTGGATGTGGATTCTTTTAAATATTTACATGAACTTTTACATGTTCAAAGGACAACTTCTAGCTGCCTTGGCATGCTGTAGTCCTGGTCTGAACTCTGTGAGCTGAGGTGGAAAAGTGTGATTTAAGACTGATGAAAATGGAATAATGCTGCTGTACCCAGAGATATCCAGCTAATTTATCTGTGGAGATACTGGACTGCATAGTCAGATAGTTGGCTGTTGGAGGTGGGGTAGAGAGCATCTGGGATGTGCCTTGTTCTGATGGAGAGTTAAGCAGTCTCACAGACTGTCTTCCAGTTGCTGGGTCCACCCATCCCCCCTCCCTCCCTCCCGTTATTTATTCTGGCTTGTGTTATTTACTCTTTTGTTTCCAGTGTTTGGGAAAATCCTTGCAAAATATCTAAGTTGTGTATGGGTGAGGAAAATATTAAATTCACATGTTGCTTCTTAAAAAAACCCCACTGTATCATGGCCTTATAGACCCTTTATTCTGGTTCTCGAGCTGAAGTGAATATTCGGGTTTACAAAGAAAATCAAACATCTTTTTATAGCAAATACGATTATGCACTTTAGGTATGGGTGCCTCAGCTATACATCCTTCATGTGAGATTATGCCATAAAGATTATAGTTTAACAAAGATATTTCTAGTAAAGTTCTTTCTGCTGTTTTACTGTTCGTTTAGGTTTCAGATGAAAGTTTGAAAATTAAGTTTCTCTTTGCCATAACAGGAACATTTTCGTGATGAATCTTTAACATACTAGCTTCTGGCAGGTAATAGAGATGCCTGGAGGAAATTTTTAAAGCTTTTAAAGTGCAGTGTTACGAGTACATGGCTTGTAATATCTTAGTTTCCCTTTGAAGACTGACTCCAAAATGTACAATGTTCAGTCATTATGCATAAGAATATATGCTAGTTTACCTCTAAAGCAAATGAGGTTATACAGAATGAGTTAAGCAAAAAATTTGGATAGACAACTAGTAACTTTGTAAAATTGCTTGGACCAGAGAAAAAACTAGCAGAATAAAGAAAGAGTTATCTTATAGTAGAAGCAAACTTGTGTAGTCTTCAGTTTTGTACAGTGAGTTGCAAATAATAGTAACAAAAAGCTCTTCAGGTTTACAACTTTAATACCATTATTACCTGTACATTGGAAATTAGAAATTGATGAATGTAATCTCCCTGCCCATGGGGATGAGGATGTTTTATGAATAACTATTTGAATTATCCAAACTCCAGCCATTAGCTAGGAGAGGACCATAGCAAGATGTGGGAGGGCTTGCAGAAAAACAAGTTAGGCAATAGGGTGGTGCGGGGCAGGGAAGAGATCTGGGTATTCAGTGCCTTCCTTGTGCTGTTTTTGTGCTGGCAAGGCTTATCTCAGGTCTGTCAGGTGGAGGAGCAAATTTTTGGAGACAGATACTATCCATCAGAGACTGGGATCAAATTAAGGACTTTTCAGGTGAGCTGGACAGGCACTAAGATGGTTGTACTTTTGAAAGGTTATAGCAACTTGGGGGATGATCCAGGGAGTTATACACCAATCAGTTTCACCTCAGTACCTGGGGAATCATAGAATGGTTGGGTTGGAGATGACCTTCCAAACCGCCTATTATGGTCAGGGACACCCTCCACTAGACCAGGGTGCTCAAAGCCCTGTCCAACCTGGCCTTGGACACTGCCAGGGATGGGGCAGCCACAGCTTCTCTGGGCAACTTGTTCCAGTGTCTCACCTCCCCAAAAAAAGAGAGGAAGTACGGAGCAGGCTGTTGTGGAAACCCCTTACAGCTACATGAACACAAGAAGATGATTGAGAGCAGCCAGAATGGATTCACCAAGCAAAATTTCCTCCTGTCTGCTGTCTGAGGGGTGTTTCTCAGGGCTGAGACTGGAGCGGATAATGTTTAAGGTCCTCATCTGCAGCTGGATGATGGGATAATGTCTGTGACTGATAACAAAGTGGAGGGAAGGCAGCTGACAGGCTGGAGGGTGCGGCCACCATTTGGAGGGGATGCATCAGGCCATGGGAATGGGCCCACAGGGATCTCATACAGTTAAACACAGAGTCCTGCACCTGGATCAGCGTAACCCCATGCAGTAATACACACAGGACCAACCACCACATTGCAGCTCTGCAGAATAAAGACCTGGGGTCCAGAAGGATGACAGCCTGCATGTTAATCTGTGTCGGACCTTTGCAGTATTGCAGGTTAAGTGCCTACTGGGCTGCACTAGGAAGTGCAGAATCTGCTGGTGACAGGGACTGATCGATCTCTCTGTTTGACACTAGTCAAACTGCATCTGGGAAACTATGTCTGATTTTGGACCCTACAGTAAGGAATTCCGGCAAACTGGATAGTGTCCACTGGAAGGCTGTCAAGAGTGTTGGGAAGCTAGAGGCTGGTGTACAAGTATAAGCAGAGAGAAATTATCTGTTCAGCCTGGATAAAAAAATGCTGAGGGTGACCTAACTGCAGTTTGCCACTACCTGTAGGACATTATAGAAAGAATCAAGTTAGACTCTTTCAGAAGGGCATAATGGAAGGACAAGCAACTGTCACAAACTGCAATACAAACTATTTCAATTGAGTATAAGGAATAACAATAAAATAGAGCAAATATGATTTATCATAAGAAAAAGCTTCCCAGAGAGAACCTCAACCTGTTCCTTGGAGATTTTCAAATGTCCTCTGACTTGAAGCCGTGAGTAATCTGATTAAGTTTTGCAGCCAGCCTTGTGCTGAGCAGAAGCTTGGACTAATCGCCTCCAGAGGTCCCTCCCAACCTCAGTTGTTCTGGGGTTCTTTGAAGGCAGATAGCAGGAAGCCCCTAGAAAAAATATAGGTGAAAATATAAAAGGGGTTTACACTTACTTTCTTTAACCTGCTTACTGGGGACATAAAATGATTTATTACATCAAAGAACAGAAAGTGCAGATCATAATAAACCCAATAAATTATAAGAGAACAAACTGGTAGGACTGATGGGTCAGATCTCATTGCAAATAAATCTAAGGGAAAAGCATTTACAAGCACTGTCAGTTCCTCCTAGAAATTACATTTAAGGAAGAAGCAGAAACCATCTTGATGATTGCAAACCATAGAAGTAGCTCCCTTTTTACTTCACTGGCCTAAGGCTCAGGAAAAAAAAAAAAATCCCTCAGAAAGTGAAAACTAGGTCATATTACCATATTAGTACCACCAAATATGATCAGTGACAAAACTGGAAAGGCCAAAACAAAGGATTGTGCATGGTATAAAAGGAAAATAGAGTCATAGAAACATAGAATACCAGATTGGAGGGGACCTCAAGGATCATTTGGTCCATCATTTTATAAACACATATAATAATAACAGCAAGGAAAAAAAAATGTTGATATACTATCAAACAGGGAAGGAAAAAAAAATTGAAAAATAATATTAAACCTGCAAAAATGTTTAATATCTTTTTCAGTTTTCGCTATCTGGAGCTACTGTGCTCAGTTAACACAACTCCTAAGCCTAAGAAAGGGCTAAGATGTCAGATTGGAGTGATGAAGGAGCTTCTGAAATAGTACATAGAGAAATTAGGTATTTTTAAATGAGCTGGGTTTAATGAAGTTTATTGTATAGTATTTACGTAACTAGATGAAGCATTCTCAAGATCCGTTAGCAGTTCTGTGTTCTGGATACTGGAGAAAAACTCAAAAAGAGCTGACTCAGTGCCTGCCTTTATAAAGGAGAGGAAGGAAGTGCTGTTTAGATTATGCATCAGCATAATCTAAATCTTGGGAAAAAAAAATAAAAAATACTGGAACAAATAATCATATCAGTTGAACTGTAAGCACCTGCAGAACAGTGGAGAGATGACTAATAGCCAAAATGAATTTATGAAGGAGAAATTGTGTAATACCAGTCTGATGTCCTTTTGTGACAGAGTAACAGTTCTTGAAAAGAAGATGAACCAGGAGATGTCATCTCTCTTGACAAATAAATCTGACATTATCTCACATCACATTTTCATATGAAAGCATTAAAAAAAAAAAAGGAATTTCACTGCTATTATGTGAGTGTATAATTAGTAAGGAAACTATGCAAAGTGTATTGCTCCCTGTCAAACTGATGTGTGTTCTACCTTCAAACTTGTACTTTTGTACATTTATAGTAAAGACATGGACAGTGGAATAAAGCCTAGTCTAATTAATTTTCCACCAGAATGGGTGGGAGAATCAGCTGAATCAGCAAGCAGGATGAGACCTCAAAAATTGGTAAGTCAGAAAAACCCACCAAACAACAGGATTCTGTGCTGAGAAAGGCAAGATCTCATTTTAGGTGAAGAAAAAACCTGATACAAATACAAGGAGAAACATGTTTAGAATTTAACCTTAGATGACCTGGCTTTGTCCTTTACAGTCACTGATGTTATTTCCATTATTTTAACAATAATTCTTGATCTCATTTTTTTAAGAAAAGTTTCAAATTATTTAAATGAGATAGTTTTACAATTAATTCATTATGAAGGTAAACATGGGCAAATATCATATAGATCTTTCAATATCCTCAATTTTGATTTCTATGCAAAGTTGTTGCTATAAAGATAGAGCTTACACCTTTGAGTTTCAAGAAGCCCCCAAATTTAGAATCCAGTACATTTTGATTCAATCTTTGTAACTTCTTGATTTCTAGGTAATAATTATTTGCTTTCTGTTTTCCCACATGCTCCTCTGGAACAAGTATGTTGGGTTTATAGTCCATGGTCCTGAGTTTAGACTACAGTGTCACAATAATCTTTTTGCTAATTAGAAAAAGCATGTATCTGTTTTAATGTTTTCAGCCAAGAGTTTTCTAGAATATATTTGAGGATTTTTATTAAATCCTCATAGATACTCTAGAAACTCTCTCCAGTGGATGGATGCAAACACTAATTTTAGGGCGTGGATTTTCACCATTAGTAAAAGGCTGTTTGTATTCGAACAGTGTTGGTTGATGTGAAGATCATCATGAGGCAGCAGCATGTGCTTGCAGCCCAGAAAGCCAACTGTATGTTGGGCTGCATCAAAAGGAGCATGGCTAGAAGGTCAAGGGAGGTGATGCTGCCCTTCTACCCTGCTCTTGTGAGACCCTATGGGCAGTACTGCATGAAGCTCTAGGGCTCCCGTACAAGAGGGATATGGACCTGTTGGAGAGGGTCCATAGGAGGACCACAAAGATGATCAGAGCGCTGGAGCACCTCACCTATAAACACAGACTGAGAGAGCTGGGCTTGTTCAGCCTGGAGAAGAGAAGGGTCCGAGGAGACCTTATAACAGTCTTCCAGTACTGAATTAAACTAAAAGAGGGTAGATTTATATTAGATATTAGGTAAAAGTTCTTCACTGTGAGGGTGGTGAGACAGTGGGACAGAGTGCCCAGAGAAGCTGTGGCTGCCCCATCCCTGACAGTGTTCAAGATCAGGTTGGATGGGGCTTTGAGCAGCCTGGTCTGGTGTGTGGTATCCCCTGCTTATGGCAGGAGTGTTGGAACTAGATGGTCTGTAAGGTGCTTTCCAACCCAAACCATTCTGTGATTCTGTGATTCTATGAATTACAAACCCACTGGAAAGGAATTGGTATTTAATGTTGTTAAAATTACATTTTTGTTGGTATGGTTATTGTAGACTCTTTACTGTTTACATTTTTGTTATCATTGCCTCAACTTTTTCATTTTACGTGGATAGGGTTGTGGGTTTTTTGCATTTATTTTCATACCATAGCAATCTTCACCATATGTTAATAAAGTGCATTCCCAAGACATGTCTTGTGTAAAATACAAAAGGGAGAGTAAATATTATCTTCATCTAGACTGAAAAATGGTGCATTAAATAAAGTGATATAATTTAATGGTGTTCCTAGATTTTACTGTTGGTAAGCTAATCTTACTCTGAGTAAACTAAGAAAACTTTCAAACTAAGAATTCTGTGATCTCTGCTCAAAATGAATATCATTATGAAGGACATAATGATAGATTTAGAAAAGAAGTATATTTGCTAAATACCACTATGTTCTTTAAGAGGAGAACAAAGGCAGTGAAGTTCCAAATACTTTATTTCAGACAAAGCATTTAGCTCTAAATGCTCCAGATTCAACGCTGGGGGTGGGGGAAAGCAAGCTGAATCGTAATATTTGCCTCTTACCTATTCCGGAACATATGTATGCATAGGTAGTTTTAACATTTTTAAAGCTTTGAATAGGATATGCAGAGAACCAGGAAGGGAAACAGTTAAGTTCACCACTGTTGTGAAGAAGAATTTTGCAAGATTAGTAACATTCAGGTTAAACTTAGAGCCCTGTCTTTACCTCACCTAATTTTAGGCATCTAGGTATCACACCTCATTTAAGTCAGGCTGGGTCACTGTCACTGGAAAATGCTTAAAGCACTTAGGCCTGGGGATAGTTTTGCATTCTTATTGCACAAACTGAAAACTGCATGTGGCATCTTTTGTGAGTTGCTTTTGAAGTTGCTGAATTAAGCAGTGCAGACCCATTTAAGTCAGTGAGTACCTAGGCATGAAAAGATTGTAGTTTTAC
>NW_009924233.1:64404-69576 GCF_000696875.1 Nestor notabilis | reverse complement strand
GAATGAAGCATTTACAGCTACATTAGCTACATTTTTTGATAAATTATCAAGCACTGGCTTTTGAGTGTTGCTTGATTTTAATAACTTTGTCTTGAAACTAAGCTACAGAACTTCTGCATAGATTTTTGAACTGTTAAAATCGTGCTTTTGATTCAGGACCAACTTCTTTTGTACTGAGCACCTGTCAATGGGCAGTAGATTCAAATCATCTGAAAACAAAAGGAGCAGCAGTGGTATTAGCTGCAAGTGGTTATCTTTATGATTGAAGACTGTTTTTCTATCTACTTCCTTGGTTTTATTTCCTGAAAATATCATCGTTTGGACTGCCCTAGTTTAGGTCTTCCTGAAAATATGTTTTCGATTTCTGTTTTGGAAAATCTTCAGTGAAGTTTGAGGTCTTCCTTTGAAGTGACACTTCTGAGTCTGAAGTTATCATTCTGTTTTTTACAATCTGTACTGAATTGGGAAGTTTATGCTTTTGTCCAAGTTCGGTCTATTTTTAAAAGAATAGCTTAAAGTAGATCTACACTTTGCAACAGAATGCAGAACAAAGGTTGATAACCTTAGTGTGATTAGCATCTAGCATGTGTCATTTTTCATTACTCTACAGAGACATTAGCTGGTGTCCCAAAATTTATATTAACCAAAACAGTTAAAATAGCTACCCTTTGTAACAGAGGCATTGAGAAAGAAATGAGTTTTCCAGAAATTATGATCTAAAGGATAAAAAAAAAGAAGATAAAAAGTTTCAACCCCAAAATTCATGCCTAGTGAGTGATTAAGGGGATTAATGGAGGGTGCTAGAGAAGCAAACAGGAGAGGTGATCAACCATGTTGCCCAGAAGCCAGAACGGTTATGTATTATCTCTCTCCAGTGTCTGACAGGAGGTCTACAGTTTCTGTGTGAGTGAGAATATGGTTTCTGCATTTTGGGGCTGAAGTAACAGAAGATTGCTTTTGTAAGTGAAAAAGTCAGCAGACTAAAACCATAAAGTGTTATCATTGTTTTGTTTTAAAATCCCTTGGGTTTAATCATATCCTTTGTGATTGACAACTGAGAAGAAACTTGAAAAGAATTCAGCACTTTCAATGTTGTAATTAAAAACAAATTGGAAGCTGAAAATTACACTTGCTCAAGTTTTTCTCAGTTGTCAAAATCCACAGGCAGAGCAGACTGAGTTCTCCATCTTGTCAACAGACAAAACAATAAATACAAATCTAGTCCAGGTTGACTAACTCAAGTTTAGAAATTTGAGACAATTCAGGTGAGATACAGTATTAAAAAAGAAAATTTCTTATGTTATTTCACTAAACTGTGAAATATTATTTAGGAAAGCAGAGAGCATTACTTCTAGTTTTGCAGACTCCCTACTTCACTCATTTTACTAAACTTCTCTACTGTAACATAGAACAGTAAATGTTTCTGGGTAGACTTTATGAAGAAATGAAGCAGTAAATTGCATTATGTTTTGTATTATCTCTGCCACTAAACAATGCAGCATCAAATTGAGCTCATATGTACAACAGCTTTTACTAGAACAAACATCAGTTCTGATAAACTCATTCTGTACATAGCAAGTTTTCTTCCTCATGCATCTCAAGTTGTTTTTCTGTGCACTCTTTGAGTGTGTTGCACAAGATTGTGAGCCAAGTTCATCAGGTTTTGAGGTCTGTATTTAGTTCATCAAACCAGTCACATCTAGCTCCTGGGAGGTGCCTGAGATGGGATGGTAGGTGCTGTGGTCCAGCTGAATTGTGCTGGTTGTGGCACCCGACTGAATGCCTTTTTGTGTATGGGTCTCTTCACAATCCACCTATGCTGTGGGTAGCACATGCTTAATATACACATCAGTGCTGACATCTCCAGTACTGCAGCCTTGGCCATGTGGCAGGAAAGGGGCTACAAACCATAATCCTTAGCTGCTGCTAAGGAGATACATGGCTCTGAAAGTCAAACCAGCTGAACTGAGAGTAAGAATTTAAAATGCATTAGTTGGGGGATGCTAAGTCACTACCTGGATATCTTGGTAATTAAGTGCTCTTTCTTCAGAAGAACCTGGTCTACATCTCTGTGGTCACAAGCACACACTTACTTAATGTGTATTAAAAGACACCCTTGGTCAATTGGTTTCATGCCCCATCTAAAAAATAAAAAATGTAGTTGTTGTAGAAAAGAAATGGTACAGAATAACAGGCTGCTCAATGATTTCTCTAAGCCCCTGCAAAGGTCAGAGCAGTCATAAACCAGTTCTTTGGAGTTACTCCTTTATCTGCCTCTGAGCAAGTCAAGTTAAACTACAGTGGTCATACTGATGGCAGTAAATCCTGAAGAAGATCAGGACATATTATAGGTACATAAATAAATAAAAAGAGCTGGAATTAAATACCTGACTGTGATACACAGTTATCTGCTCATGGCAAGTCACAAATTAGACCTGAGCAGTTCGGGTCATCAGAGTTCATTATTCTTCACTACCACCCATT
Organism: Nestor notabilis; assembly: GCF_000696875.1. Lineage (NCBI taxonomy): Eukaryota > Metazoa > Chordata > Aves > Psittaciformes > Psittacidae > Nestor > Nestor notabilis. Next base: position 67,092 of record NW_009924233.1, on the reverse strand, counting down.
TAAAGCTCATTATAGTGTAAGTAAAAAGCACTTTTGAAAACAAAGCAGGATGAATGAAACTGAAAGTGATAAGCACCCAGATATTTTTATGTTTTGCTGCTGGTGTCACTTTTTAGTGGCCCTTGTAACCGCTTTTTCTTCCATTAATCAAATCACTTCTAAAACTTTGGCCTTTCACCTCTAAAAATGAAGTTGTAGTGCACTGTATCTCTTAGCTTACACACAAGTACCTTGAAAGCTTTTTCTTGACAAAATCCCTTTCAACCTGTGGGAGAGGAAGAGTATGAGATGAAAATATTCAGTGTCATTGGTCTTCTAAGAATTTGAAGGAAGCCTTTCTTTAAGGCTGTCTTTTTGCTATGCACTTCATTTCCACAACTTCCTCATGCATGTTTTAGAAACTTCTCTGGTTTAACTGTAAGGATTTTGAAACTGATTTATTTTTTTAATTATTTGCAGATAGTTCAAAAATTCTGAATAAAGTAGTGTATCAGAGCAAAGAGATTGGCCAGTCATTATATGGATATTATTAAAAAATAAATACAGTATTTTAGAAATAAAATCCTTGTAGCAAAATCATGCTCTGGAAGCTGCACTGCTTGTATAAAAAAACTCTACTGATATGAAAGAGTTTAAAACAAGTGTGTGCTCTGATGGCTGAAGAAATTCCCATTTTAGTGTAATGGCTCATATTGTTGAAAAACTCCACTAAAGATGATGAATAAAAGAAGTACATTAAATGTTTTTTATTATAAAATATGATTAACTTTTCACATGATTGGGCCATATGAAAGAGATGAAAGAGGAAAAGGTAATTTAAAAAATAATTAAAATTGATATTTGCAAAAGGTTTATTACCTTGATTTTTAATAAGGTTTTCTGGTAGCTGTTCTACTCCCTGCTGCTCCAGATTTTTCTGCTAGAAATCAATCATAGATTTTAACAGTAATTCGCCTGTCACCAGGAATTTTAATTGTCAGTGTGATCATTTATTAAAAACCAGAGGTTGATCTGCCCTCTGCTATGCAGCAGATTCAAATTAAAGCAATTGTGCAAGTGTGTGTTATACAATAGAAATAACACTGCAGGAAGAAAAGCTGCTGTGTGTAGGCAGTTCTGTACTGCTAATAATGCTGAAGGTGTAGATACCACTGAGGAGTTTAATACTATGGGCCACAGTATATGCTAGCTTGGGGGAACTTCTTTTACATCACTAGGGATATTTGAAAAGACTTTTCACCAGAGGAGTCTATGCACTGAGACAGAGGGACTTTAAAAATCCTGCCCTTTATGCCAGCTCTGCTCCAGGCACCAGTGGAGCAGGAGCTGGGTGGGGTCAGCTGCTGCTCTCCTGGAGTAATAGATGCTTGGGTTTGGAAATTGAAACCTGTGGCTTATCTTAAGAGGTCACATGGTCAAATTTACAAAGATGCTCACTGATAAAGGCTGGACCTAAGTTAGCTTTGCAGCAAGGAAACAGAAGACGACCCATAATAGTAGTAAATTGAGATCAATCTTTCAGGAATTATGGCTTCTAGTCTTGTTCTTTAACCATGGGAAAACACTGTTTCACCTTTTTGTATATTAATTAATATTTAAAATATAATTTTTGTTCCAATCCTACATGCGTAAAGAAACATGAGCTTTTAATTGGTGGCAACACAGGCCATTCTCATCCTTTATTTTAGGCACCTGCTTGAGGCACTGGAGCTAGAAGAGTAGTTGGCTACGAGCCCTCTACCATTAGAGGACTGTTAAGACTTAAATTGCCCTGAGGAAGAGTGTATATATCCTCTTTCATTGTCTGTAGAAGGAACTTGAGGTCATTAAGCTTCAAACTTAGATACATCAGATTTCATAAATGGAGACACATTTGGGGCACTGGCCTCTGTGGCCCTGTGTTGAAACTTAGTTTTCTTTGACATTCTCCACCTCTTTTCCCTAAGTTTTGTTATATGATGACAGGTAAGATTCGAGGAACTAGGAAGACAGAATACAAGAATATATAGGTGAAATCTATACATATTTAGTAATGCAGTCATGACTCAATGAAAACTATGCAAGTAGTCCTGAATGCAAAGTGGTGCCTTGCTCCCGTATTAAAGGAGAATCCAGCATGTACATCCAGCCATATAAAGACTATGAAATCTGTTAGTGTATGTAGATTTCTGGGTTCCCTTTCACATTCTCCATACAACAGAATTGAACTGGTCTGATTCTGTTAAATCAAATGGAATTTGACTGAACTGCAGCAGCACGGGTACGATCCATTACAGTCCTTCAGAATTATGCCAAGGTAGCTATTAAAACATACCACTTTGTATTAAACATGCAAATAAACAGTCATCACTATTTAGTGACCAAGAGTAGCTTGGCTTTTAGCATAATCTTCTGCACCTGTGAATGTTGTAGCTTTCTTTGTAAAATTCTTCTTTTCATTGTGGACTTGGTGGAGTCCTTCCTGTGAGCCAGAAATCTACACTGTGGTAGAAGGATGTTGATGTAAAGCGTGAAAACACTGTTGACAAGTTCTCAGAAATGTGTATGCAAGTGGGAAATTATGGGGACAATACAGTGTTAAATCAGAGATCTCTCTCAGAGAGGTCAAAGCTGCAGCCAACCCATCAGCTGGGACAGCTAGCATTTAGAGGGCTTTCAACAGTCTGATTTTGAAGGAGTTCCATGAGG
>NW_009924233.1:56515-64383 GCF_000696875.1 Nestor notabilis | reverse complement strand
AGGTTTGCTTTCAGCGGGAATCTCCCACTTCTAGCAGAGTGGATTAGGCAGTAAAATATAACTGCCATATGAAATAGAATAAAACTCATTCCCATGTCCTGCATTTACCAGGTTTTGGCTAGCAGGATATTTAAACTGGGGAGTTTAAAGCATCCCTCCAACAGAGATTTATGTTACACTGGCAATGCTGATACCCAAATGAAAAAATACTACTGTGCAGCATGATGTCTGGAGTCCACAGAATGCAGACTGAGTTCAAAGTGCCGAGGCTGTAATTTTCTCTTCTCCTCTGGACACTAACCAGGTTTACATTTCCCTCTCTGTTGGTAGACATTTTTGTTCTTTTTTATTCTTTTATGCCTCAATAAGGTTTTCTTGCAATATTTACTGAGGCCAGGTTCCCACACGCTTGGATGACTGCCAAGAACTCGGAATTTCACTTAGCACCAAAAATTAATCTATTTCTGATCAGGAAAAACACTTTATTCATGGAAGTGATAGTCGGCTAAATTCTAAAAGGTAGCATTTATTAAACCCTCTCCTTTTCACAGGCTGGATTCAATTAAAAACAAAGGATTTTGTAATCTATTTTCTTATTCGTATGGAACATCAGTTAAAAGGAAATGCTGTTAAGCTAAGCAGCAGTCTCAGTCATTTTATATGACTCCTAGCTTTTAATAAAAACATTGTTGTTCATGTAACTCAGTATAACGCTAGTTAGCAATAAAATGTCTTCCTCATTACTGTCAATACCTATGAATAGCAAAGACCTGCAGTGTGCCATGGCCTTTCTCAATAGGCAGCCTCACTTGGTGGTAAGGAAAATTGCTATCATCTTGTATGAAACTATTTTAGCATCACCCTGAGCTTAATAGAGCAGTCTTTCATTGCCTGTTAACGAGCTGAGCTATTGCCAAGAAGTGTTTAAACTGACAAATGTTGTCAGTGCGCTTTCCTTGCGAAGATTTTTTTTTTTTTTTTTGGTGCATTTAGTGTATTAACATTAGTTTGAATTCTGTCAAAACATATGTTGGTTATTTTATTTAACAAAGCAATCAGTCCATTAGTTCAGGGTACAGCAAGTCTAAAAATAATAATAGCCAGATATCAGCCTAAGTGAGAGCTCGTATGCCTGTAGTTAATTTCATCATCATTTCAGGTGCATTAAAATGTGGAGCAGATACGAACGTTAAGGGCTTTATTGTGTAGCCCAACCTATTGCTCCATAGTCAGTGGCCATTCCTGTGCAATATACAAGACATTGCTGTTGCAGTGACAACCCACATATATCAATGTGTTAGATTGACAAATGCCTTAAAGGCCGTGCTGACATTCTACAGGCATTTATATGTATTTAATTAGAGTATATTTTTATATATATATGTATACATCTTTTTATGTATATATAATTTAAGTATATGTACTTAGATCTGTGTATGATGCATACTGATAATAGCGTGCATAAAATAGAGCAAAGGAAGGTACACAGTGTTTATAGAGATTTTGTTTAAGGTGAGTGGTCACATAAAGAAATTCAAAAGTATCATTCAGTTACTTTCTATTGTGGGAAGGAAAAGATGAAGCCTAAACCTGTTCAAATTTATTAACAAGATAAAATTAAAACATGAAGGCTTTTTGGCAACATACATCAATTTTATGATTTCAACAGTTAGGGTTATAATAAAGCTGTATTATTTGTGCTGTACCAACTTTAAATTACACAAATGGTCAAACTAGCTTTGACCATGTGCCCTTCATTTTTGTAAAGCTGTCAAGGCAGAGGAAAAAGCAAGAGGTCACTGAAAAAGGAGATAGGCAGGTGTGCACTCCTCTAGACAGCTTCCTTCCTGCTTTATTGCATTGCAGCCTCAGTTCCATAATTCATCACTAGGTAACCCCCTTTATGCGTTGTAACACAAAGCTATGCTGTAGTGTTGTACTTACTGACCACCTAAGTTTGCCGAGTGCACTTCAGGTAGACCTGATGGATGAGATGTATTATTCTTTGAGTGTCATAGAACTAGTAGTGGGTTTGCTTATAAGCCTTACAGTTAGGATGTTACTTTTCAGTAAGCCTGATAAAAGGTAGTTTTTATATTTTATAGGAAATGTACTCATTCTATTCTCTGCATCTCCCCAGCAGCCTTTAGGTTCACCGAATTTCCTGGGTAGTAAAGTGGAATTGGATGTGAAGGGGACAAAGATGCTATTGCTAGTCTGGACCCTCTAATTTCAATTGGTTTTCAGGAAATAATTATAAAATTTCTTATGGCTCTTTATTTGAGCTGGAACAGTCATTAGGCTCTTGAAATAGAATCTAATATTTTCATGCAGTCCAGAAGTAACAAAAAAAACCCTTAAAATAAATTAAGGATCTTTCACTGAGAATTAGTTTTTCATTACCCTTACTAATATAAACTAAGTTGTAGCCTTTCTGCGACATGTGGTTAACGTGTAGTGAAAAGTAACTCTTTAAAGATAATTGTTTTTCTTTGTGCTCTAAGGAATGTCTGGAATCCCTTAGTGATTAAAACTGAGGAAAAGAACTAATTAAATACCTTTCTTATGCCAGCTGTGGCTTCAAATCCATATTTCTTGCCACTTTTCTCAAGATACACAGACCTAGAAATAAGGCTTCAGAGCAAGAAAAAGCTGAAACATAAAGAGATATAGAATCTCACAAAGGGGGGAATTGTCTTCCTTTCATACTTGAAAAAATCACGTGGAGTGAAAAGGAGGACAGAGCGGTGCTATAGTCCCCTGAGAAACAGTCCTCCTCTATATCCTGGGGAAGGAGGATTGTGCATCAAAATGAGGCTCATGCTACAGCAAGCCTCAATACAAGCACTGTATTAGTTGAGACATGGGGAAAATGAGAGGAGGGAGCAATCAAAATGGAAAGATACAGGAAACTCCCACTTCATTTAAAACACTTCCAAATTGCTAAGTTCCTGAAATATGTTTGAGACAACTCTGAAATTTCATGCATTATAATTACATACAGCAAAGTAAGATGCAGGGTTTTTTTCAAGAAGCTGATCTCCATTTTTCCTTTGCATGTCTGTGAAATGGCAGTGATGGTTGAATGTACAGCCCTCTTGATTAGGGGACCAAGTTAAATTGAGTGCTGTTACTGCGTAATAACTATGTTCTTCATAAAATGCTTCTTATATTATGGGCCAAGGGACTTAGCACAGTTGTGTTAGTGCTGAGAATGTTATGCAAAACCCAGCAATTTCCAGTAGCTATGCTTCTGATACCATACAGGAACCAAAAGTTTTACCTAGCTACATTTTGTACAGCTTGTGAGAAAAAAAATTGGGCACATACAATTTAATTTCTAATTCTTCCTAAGCAGTGTTTCAAAGACACTTTCTAAAATGCAAAACAGATATTTATTTTTAATAAAATACACTTTTGTTAGTTTATTTGTAACCTTTTACCTGAGATACCTTATTTTGAATGTGTAATTGGAACATGGCCCAAACCGAATGATCAAAAATAGTGCTTATGGGTACATCTGGTAGATAGAATGTGAAAGGTTAGTATACTGTGATCAGTTTGCATACCACTGGGGATGAGACCAACATTTTTGTCATCTGGTCTATTAAAAAAAAACATGCAGAAAACATTTATATACAATATACCATAAAACAGTTTGGAAGCAGAAATCTTTTTCTTCATAATCACGTAATTGTACTTCTGTTCCAAAATATGTTTATCCATACTGGTAAGTTTTGGAGCCTAGTTTGTTGTAAGTTCTGAATAGGACTAAACGCTTACACTTACTTTAAGCAGATTTCAATTTTTGGAGATGATTCTTAGTGCTAAACAGAAGCATTTTCACTGAAGATTGCATCTGCTGTAAAGAAACAGCAAATGGGTGTTAATATCAGTGAAGACATTGCACATGAGGGCTTTTCTCGGATTTTTGGTGAAGTTTGCATAAAGTCTTTGGAACATTTCTCACCTCATCTTCCTGCACCAATACATTAAAGCCTTTCCAGAACAGCAGGGATGCTTTCTTAGAGTTTGGATTGCATTCATAAAATTAACATCAGATTCCTTTTGTTCAAGTAGGTCTCACGTGATCTTTCTGAATAGCTCCAGAAATATAATCGAACAGCTTGCTGGCCACAAAAGGAAAGGATTAGCTGGAAATCTGAGGGTGGCCTTAGTGAAAGAATAACGTTAGCGAGTAAGAGTCCAGATCAAATAATAGTCTCAAAATTGTGGGAGCAGGTTACAAAATAGGAGCTCTGTCTTCTGAGTTCTTGACTGAAGCTCCTTATTAATGGCTGCCGTGCTAATTGTTTAAGGAATCCTTGTTAGATTGTTTTTGGCTGCATGCAGGTGAAACTTCATGATTAAAAAACCACGGCATACAAACAACAAAAAGCCTATTGCAGTTTCAAGTACTTTGTGGTCAGTCTGTGGTTTATGCTGTTTTATGCATTAAACTGTAAGCAGTGTAGTTGGCCAAAAAGGGGAACATGCAAACAGTCCTATGACTTGGAAGCACATAACTGAAATCTACAGCATATTTATTTTCCTCCTGCAGTCATTCAGCCTCTTTTGGAGAAATAATTTAACAGTGTGATTGCAAGAAAACGTATGCACAATTTAATGTGCCTAACTAAGGTAATGCTGAAGTCTGCTAGGAACAAGAGGATTTATTTTGGAGTCTGCTTATAAAATGTGTCCTAATTAATATCTCAGAATTGTGTCTGGATTGTCGGTTTCCTGTTTTGACTTAGCGTTACACAGGATCTGCTTGTGTGAGAACTGAATCTCAAAAATGCTGATGTTAATTTTCAGGCTTTGCATCCAATTCTGAGTCAAGCTTTTACTCTGCGAGTTGAATTAGGGTGTATAAACTGTATAGTCTGTGAGGCACACCAAAAAGGCACATGAGCTTTTTCTAATAAGGGCTTGTGTTTTCAAATACTTGACACATTTTTTTAAGCTTCATAAATGCAGGCTTTTTTTTAATTGCCCTCTGAATTCTTGCTACCTGATGGAAATCTTGCCTGGACAAACCAAAATTGTTACCCTCTCTCTTCATCTGGAAATACTGAATGGAAACAGAAGCCCATGTCACTCCAGCCAAACTGTCCAGGTTTTCAAACAGGCTGTGGGGAGAAGTTTAAGGGCCAGCCTTGTGCTGACAGTTTGAATTGAGTGCTTTAAGGAGCAAGCTGTCTTGTTGCATTGCATCTAGAAATGGGGTTGCACTAATAAGCCATGAAACCTGCTGCTTTTCTGTTCGTTTTCATGTAAAGATTGTATTTCATTGCTATCTCAAAATCTATACCTTTTGGTTGTCAGGTAGTTTTGTGCTCTTCATGTAGTCTGCAGTTTAGCTGTGATAGTAGAAGTATAATTTATTAATATGTATATTATTTTGAGCAGTGATTGTGCTGGAAATCCTTGATGGAACTGTGTGACTACTGAGCTTCAGAATTTCCTGTATAAATCAGGAAATTCACATCTAGTATCTTCAAGGTTAGACATTTGAAGTAGAGTGTTTTGTGTTGATGAAATACGGTAGTAATAGTATATAAATGATGATTACTGACAGTCATTGCTAAATTATTGGCTTGCTTTGCTGCTACTGCTAGAAAACTTTTGATTTCTGTAGCCTTCTTATAGCAGAGGTAAATAAATTTTTACACAAACAATTTTCACATAAAAATTCAGTGATCATATAGGGAGATGCTTACGAGATGTTAACTAAGGGTTAAGTTGTGTCTCGTTTGTAAAATATCAAAAGGCAGTATTTTCTGTTGCAAGATTCATCCCTTTTTCTAGGGATTTGTGGAATTGAATTCACAATAATATCAGGTAGTTCACTAAACATGCAGACAAATACACGATCTTACTTCAAACACAAAAATAAATAGTCCTTGTCTCAGAAAACTGCTTAGTCCAAAGTCTGTTTAACTCAATGGGCGCCTCTTAACAAAATGGATGTTTTCTTCATACCTTTCCAGCTTTCCTCCCAAAACCTTCTGTTTTCCATACCCATCATAAATGCACTGTGTCTTTCATGATTATGAACAGATTCACATTCCATATACTAAAATATTCTCTATGTCTCTTCTGCCTGTCATCCACTCTTCTTTTACTCACGAAGTCTCCCAGAATTGTCTGTTTCCTGGTATTTTCCATATAGGTCACATTTGTTCAAACAGGTGTGCTACATCTGTACTACAAGTTGGTGTGTTGAATGCCATGCATGATTCACTGTTTCTTAAACGTAGATGGTGTCAGGAGAATTAGCTGGTCAGAACTACTAGATATGTTCATTAAACTAATGATCATAGAAATGCAGTGAGCAGATCTTTATCTTTCTGTCAAGAAGGAGGTCTAAGATGATCTCCTTGGGAATGCTTTGGATTCCCCAGTGCAAATCTGTGCTTTATAGTCATTGAAAGACATGTCTTCATCCCTCAACCCTATAATTGCAAGCTCTGAAGCTGATCGAGGTATTTTCCGAGGACAGAATGGTTTGTTGCACTTTGGATATTCTGGAGTTTGTACTGAGGAGATAAAGCACTTGTTAGTGTGTCACAATACCCACTTATAAATCTGCTAGGCAGTCCTGGATAAAAAATCCTGGCAATTACCCCTACTTCAAAGTTGTTGAAAATAAATAAGAAAAAAAAAATCTGTTACCATTCTGTCTATTTTGCATGTTGTAAATGTTTCTAAAAACTGATAAGTAAAAGAAAAAAAGGATGTTTTCTGATGTCAAGATTAAAACTGAAACATGTCTCTATGCATTAAACAGAGGATTGTATTTTCTACATGGCATTCAGGTTCATCTTGGGAATGAACTGCTTCTTGGCAGGAGTGTTAGCTTTATAACTAATCTTCTTTCTTGAATGTCAGTAGGACTTCGGATAGATTTACATGTTCTCCTTCTGTTCTTTCTGCCCTATTAACTTCTACTTTTGTAAGGACTTAGTTTTACTGTTCCTCCAACTGAAACATATATTTCCTTAAGGGAGCAAGCATAACTCTGATGATCAGGTATCAATTCCTGCATTTGACGGTCACCTTTGAGCAAGTGAGGTGTGGTGTCACACTGCCCCCCTATCTGTTGACCTGCTGAGAAGTGTCTTCATCCAACATATATCCACTTACATTTTGTATCAGTCCATATATTGAGAATACATTTGATGCTCATATGCGAAGGGAATAATGTATGTAGTCATTACTGCGTCATGACTGTTCCTAGACACAGTGTAACTAACCACTTAGAGAGGACAAGTAATTTATATCCTTGTTGATCTCCATCCTGTTTTTTTCTAAATATAGCACTTCTGAATCCCATAAGCTAGTAATGAATCTAAAACCTACAAGGAAGGTATAAGATTCATAACACTGAAGTGTGGGTCAGCATAACATACTGCACTTGCCATACTGCTCATGTGAATAACCATTATTCAGTTATGGTGAATTAAAGGTGTCACAAATGTTTAGACATGAAATAATGCCATAGTTTCACTTGAGCAGTAAAAGCATGAAGAAAGGTCTCAAGAAGACAGATGAGGTAGAGTAATGCTGAATGACAGCACTAAATATGGTAAGATTCAGCTGGAGAGTGAAAGTGATTATAGAATCTTTTGTTTCTACTGTCCCTTCTTTCCTTTTTTGCCATTTTGTCTGATAGCTGGCTAAGACCAGAGCATCCAAGTAGTGCACTGTGAAGCCCTGTATTTCCCACCCAGTGCCCCTCACCAGTCAGTCCTCTTGCTACGTAAATTGTGCCATCTGTAATTATGCTTTCATGATCTGCCATATGAGAAATGCTGCATTCCAGCCAGTAAGGCGTAAAATTCTAATTAGTACTTTACTGTTTG
>NW_009924233.1:49927-56484 GCF_000696875.1 Nestor notabilis | reverse complement strand
TATAAGTTTTCCCAAGGCAAAATGAGATTTTGTATGTCCTCAGGCTCTGAAAATGAAGACTACTTTTAAGTAGAGTTTTTGAGATGACGACCCTTAAATTTATTAGGGATAAAATGTTCACAAATTTTCCATCTGGTTCCTACCCTTTCAAAAAATTTTGTTGGTCAAAAGACTAATTAATGACCTCATATATGATTCTGAATCTTTGTGATGAGCAGATGGTAACTGATACTTATGTTTGGTAGTAAGTCAAGAATCTTATATTGTGCTATTTAAATATATCAAAGGGAATTTTTTTGGTACCAAAGTCTCCTTTAAACTTTTGATTGTTTCTCTGTGTGATGGATCTGTACCTTGGAATCTTATGATAAAAAGCTTTTTAAAAGTTATGTCTTAACAATGTTGCTGGAATTAATTCTTCTGTAAAAGTGTAAGAGTGTTAGATCCTGTATTATTTCCATAGTGGCTTTTTGTGTGTGTGTGGCTTTGTAGGTTATTAATAATTATTATTAATTATTAATCTTATTATCATTATTTTGTCCAGACTTCTAATAAGTGTGCTGAGGTAGATCTCATTTTCTTTCATTATTATTCCATGTAAAAGACAGTATAAAAATGTGCATTGAGGAAGGTAGGTGACTTCAAAGATGTTGAATAACAGATACAGAAATGCTATATCATGAAAATAAAAAAGTATATGTTTTTAGTAATAGAAAGGTTAAGAGTTGAATGATACTAATTAGTTAGACTGAATTTTTGGATTAATCTAAATGCAATTTAACATGGCTCAGTTGGTAAGATAGGTATGGTAACACAGTTCTGTAAAAATACTCTCCAAACCAACTATTTAGGATCATTTTCCAGATGCCATAGTAACATAATTGTATTTCTATGGATTCAAATGACCAAAGAATACTTATGAATGAAACTCCAATGACATTGAAAAAGAGATGGTACATCAGCAAAGTGAGTGAAGATGAGGCTTCCCCACTCATCTGGAGAGTGGAAAAGTCTTGCAGAAGCACAGGAGCTAGACATATATAGATTTTTTAAAGAACATATATGTTATTTGAAAAGTTTAGATTACAAATGAAATTAGTTTTTTCAAGGAATGCTGTCATGTATCCATTCCTAAGTAGTAGATGTGAATTTAATTTGGAGTCGCTGAAGAATATTTGAGTATTACCTACGGGGACTGCAGTCAGAGATCATGTCTGAGTACAAGTGTGCTTTGCTATGCTTGTGCTTCAAATTTATACATGAAAAGAGCAAGGAAGGAATTACACTTCCGGTGATCTGAGGGGGAAAAAGTTCACTAAATTCATAAAGTTAATTTGAATTCTCATGAATGACACCAGGGGCCCAAGTACTTAAATTGCATATTTTAGGAAGCCAGTCAATCATATTCCAGCAGTGCTTTCAATCTGTACTTTTCACTTTATGCTCTAAGTAGGGGAATGAAGTCATACTTAAAGGAAGACTATAAACATTCTGATAGCCTGTAACGGGAGTAATGGATTTTATGTTGCACATCTTTTCAGAGAGTTTTCTCAGGGACCTTTCCTCACTACAGTATTTTAGGATTTTATGGGTTGATTACTAAAGCAAAAATAAATAAATAAATAAATAAATAAATCTGGATTTTTTGCTGCATCTTGCTCTTCTGTCAAATTGATATATGAACTTCAGTAAAAGGAACTTTTGAGATACTTGAAAAAGGACTATTCAGACTCTTCCTCCCCTAGTGTAAAGTGCATACAATTGTTTTAATATCTCTTTGCTTACTATAGAGAAGGGTATTATATTATAGAGAAGTGAATAAGCAGGTGAAAATAAACATCTATAAAGGCTGCAGAAAAGGATGTTGCACCACTGAAGACACAGGTTCAGGATATGCACAGGTTGCGTGTGTGGATAAGAAAGGCTGTGTTTCTTAAACAGTTTGCTGAAAGAGTCTGCAAGATAGAGATATATCCTGAATATAAAGAACTAGAGCTATCACTTGAGATAAGTCTTAGGGTTTGTATCTGAGGAGTAGGATGGAAATATTCACAGACATACATAAAAGAAAAAGAGCTCTCAGGCTGAACAGTCAAGTTGAGAGTTCTTTTTGAGCCATTGTCATCTTAAGCCAGTGGTTAAGAACTTACTGAAATATATTGGTGTGTTATGTTAAAGCAAAAGTAGTATAAAATGCTGAAAAGAATGATGTCAGAAGCTGAAAGATGACTGTATTTAAAGAAAATTCTTGTGTCAGAAGTGTTTGAAAAAATAGAAGGGTGAAAATTAAGCTTGATTCTGCTTTTGGTCAAGAAAAAGCATAGGGAATCTTTCTGAGACAGTTGTGTTCATGGAATACAAGGACAGAAGTTCTGCTGAAGCAGAGGAGCTTGAGACGCAAAGTGTAATTAGAGAAAAAGGTTAACTCAGAGATAAATGTTGGTATTGGGGAATGCAGGTGGTTCATTATGACTTGTATCATTTGTGGTTTTTATAAAATGGAAATGACTGAGGATTTTGGACAGATTAGTATTACATCTTCAATGTCCACAGCATAATTAAACATACCAAGCTTTAAAAAAAAATAAATAAAAAAAAATATATATATAAAAAACCTTATCTACAATAAACCATACAAGTGATAGCTCTGGATCAATCCCAAGAGACATGTAGTATAATATTGTGATATTGTACATCTGAAAGCCACCACTATCAGATGCTGAAGGAATAGTATGAAGACTGAGGAACATACAAATGTTGTTGCTGACTACTTGTCCAGACTCTATCAATTTATAGGTTTTATGTCTTTTTTTTCCTAATAGTTCTTAATCTAATCCTCTTTCATGATTTAGACAACATTCCATTTAACATTACAGTAAATTTGATGATGGGACATAGGCTGGCATAATCCTTTCAGTCATTTCTGTGTGGAAAAGATAGCTACAGGTAGAAGCTGACATCTACCTCAGCTATGATCCTACCTAACCTCTTGTTGCAGCATGTAGCTTTCTTTTACAAATGCTTGACTCAGTCTGTTTCTCCTTGCATGATTTCCTTGTATAAGGCAATGTTCTTTTTTTACTTACTGTGATTTTCCATGGTCAAAAAAGGCAGGAGGGATGACAAGGTTTCAAAGGGCGAATCCCTTACTTGTGAAAGTAAGGGATAGTTCTTTTTGGAAAAGTTTCTGTCACCACAGAATCTTTTTTATTTTTTAATATCTTTATAGCTTTGAACGTTCATAACTGTGTGGTCACACAGCTAAGTACCTCTCAGACTTCAAGAATTCGATCTGAGAATCAATATTTTAGTTTTAGACTTTCAAGGCTATTCCTTAAATCTCAGGACTTAGAATAAAACCCCTTAACAGTTGCATGACATAAGGTGCATCATACTCCTCCTGTCTTGAAATGTTATGAATCTTTTTTTTTTTTTTTCTTTTTAAGGGATTTTAAGTGTGCCATTTTAACTTTTTTTTTTAAGTTAGTTTTATTTTTGAAAATTCTGTTGTAACTTAAGCTGGGGCATTTCTTATGAGTGACTTCCTGAGTGGGTTTTTTTCAAAAGAAAACCCATTACTTCTTCAACCAACTAGCTTTCCAAGAATTGGTGTTCAATTACGTAATATTGTACTATACAATGCATCTACTGTGCCTTCTGATCACATGGCCCTTGAATATGATGTAAACAGAAAAATTCTTTCTTGTATCTTTTTTTTGCTACAGTTTTTTTTTTTAATTTTATTTTTTTAATAGGGAAATTCATTGTAGTTCACTGAAACTGTTATGTGGTAAAGATTGAGAGGGCTGATGAGTACTGCATTCTTTTGGAAGTCTGCTATGTCACCTTTGCTTAATCATAAAAAATGTGTGTCCATTGCCCCCAAAGTCAGGATTTGCTGTCAGTCTGACTTACTAGTGTCTAAAGGATTGCTTTTGCATTTTGTCAGAGAAGGTTGCAATGGGCTTAATTTAAAAAGGTGAGTCCATAAAACCACTCAATCCCTTCTGAGCAAGGTATGACAGAAATAGCACTAATCTATGTCATTGATAGCAGATATACCTGTAGCTGACTGAAGTTCAGACATTCGTTTTGCTGTTGATAAACCTAGTAATGTTGATTATGGAATGTTTTTTAAAGCCACACACTTCCAGTGTTGACTTTGTTCCCACTACTTCAAAGAAGCAATATAGCTAATGCGGTCTTTTTTTGGTTTGGTTTTGTTTTAATGCCCACAAATACTAATTTGGTCATGGAATAAGAGGGCTGACTGTAGCTGAGTTATATCCACATATACACTATTTGCTTACTTACTTACCCAAGTTAGCCCATGCAGAAAATCACTATGTTGAACAGTAAATCTGTTAGAAAAACATACCTCTCAACCCACCAAGGTCCAAATTTACAGCTGTAATGTGGAATAAGAAGTATGAATGAGAGAGGCAAATATTACTGAGGCAGAAAATCTTAAAATGCTCTGGGATTCATTCTTTTGTAAAAAAAAACCAACCAAACAAACCAACAAAAAAACCCAAACAAACAAACAAAACCAAAACCAAAACCAAAACCAAAACTCTTTTCCTGTAACTTCAGTTTAAGAATCTTTATTTCTGATACAAGTAATTCTTAACAGTAGAAGTCAGGAGAAAGCAAATATAATGGGACATCCAGATAGCTTAGGTAGTATAGGTAGTAAAGATTATTGTATGACAAATATGACCTTCTTTAAGTGAGCATGAAAAATGCAACTCCCAGATTTTGCACTCACTGGAATGCTAAACAGGCTATGTAGCTGGAAAAATACATTGCCAATAGCAGAAGTAAAAATCAGTGCCACAATCTAATAAAACAGTCATTGCAAAAATAAGCTGTCACAAACAAAGGAAGGATAATTACTAACATGTGCCCAAGTTATTTGAAGTGCCTTTAGTGAACATTTGTACTTACAAGAAAAATGGAATTTGGGCCCATTTATTTCCTTCTATATTACATTCATTCTTAGGTGTTATTAAGTCATTTTGTAGTTCCACTATTTTCAGCCTGTTCGAAGGCATTTTTATGTTAGCAGCCAGACAACACTTTAAATTATTTTATGCAAATTGATAATATTTGGTTGTATTTTATTTACAGAATATGTTTGATTTATAAATAGCTTTGTTATGAATACCACGGCAGTTATAGCCTATATTTATGATATCTTTTGGGTTATATAAAACAATTATTTTACTGTACTATGTATAGACCCTATAAAGCTACTAATCTACAATTTGATAAAATCCTGGAATCATTAGGAAATTTCTTACAGGCATCAGAGAACGTGTCAAACCCAGAGAAAAGTCTTACCACAGATGAAAATTGTTTGCTGAAGGCAGGCAGCTTTCCAGTTTGGTGAGAACAATCTGAAACTGCAATTGTGATTTCATGATTGCTTATGCTCCTTTTGCATTATTTTATAACCTGTGGAATCCAGTGGAGTGTAGGAGGGTACAAAGGACCCTGGGTCACGTTTGCAGACATTTTGCAAGATGACTGAAAGAAATCTTTATTTTCTCCTTTGCTGCTATACCTAACACTCAGCTTTACTAATGTTAAGTGCTTTTGGTTTCAATTTAGAAAATGCACGGGACTGTGAACACCAGTTACACAATTAGCTTTTGCATTCTGCTGTTCCTCATGTAACTTCCAGCAGAGAGAGGAGCATACAGCTGGGACAGTCACTGCTTCAACGGTTTCATCGTATCCTATATGCAAGTATTCATCATGCAAGCCTGAATCCTAGTTTTTATCTCCCTAAACGTAGAAGAATGCAGTGGTTTTGAATGATGCTGAATTCTCAGGCTTAGTCTGCTCTAGGAAGTGTATGTTGAATGTCATTCTGCGGCACTGAGGCCCCTAAGGGATGAAGACCACATCCAGGGCCTGGCTCTGTGATCATGCATTCTCCTAGGAATGTGATTCAAAGAATGCCAGCTGCCATTTGGTAGTACAGACAATGAAATAATCAATTATTGGATAATTTCAGGACCTGAATTTCAGCTAATAGTTATTAGCAATAACTTCTAAACTTTAGCTTTGCTCTGTGTATTACATGAATATAGCAGAGTAGAAGATGTGCACCCTGTCACCTGCTGTATACCTCAGAGTAATGTACAGGGCACTGACAGTTGGTTTTAAAAGTTGGCAAGCCTGTATGAGTGAAGTCCTGTGTCTCTCACATCGTTGAGTCACCAGATATTATTATTTTGTGGTCTCTTTATTTTCCTTTTTTTTTTTCTTTCACTAACAGCCTTTAGGGAAAATGTGTATATTTAAAAAAATATTTGGAGGAACTGTTTAACGTTAACAAAAAAAAAACAAACAACCACAAAACCAAACCAAACAAGCCACACCCAAAATACATAGGCATAATTTTTTTCCTCAGTTATGTCTGTGTTCTGGCAGGTAACTGGTTAAATACCTCTGCTTTCAGCCCTAGAGTCTCTGGCTTGGGAGTTCTTAAGAGGGATTTTATCTGTCAACTGCTGAAAATTGTCTTTGAGCAGCTCAGAGTGATGCTG
>NW_009924233.1:45374-49863 GCF_000696875.1 Nestor notabilis | reverse complement strand
TACTCCTAAATAAGAGCATTTCCTTCTTTTATACCTTTCTGTCTCTCCCTTCCTCCCTCCCTTTCTCTCTTCCACCCTCCTTTCTTTCCTTCTTCCCTTCCTCCCTTTCTCCCTTCTTCTCTTCCTTCACCTTCTCCTGTCCATTCGTTTCTTCTGAGAGATAGGGTGACTGTTGGTGACTGAGTCATTTCCTTCTCTCATACTTACTGTTTCTCAATAAACATGCATATTTATGCATATGTATATTTTATGTAAACAACTATGTATTTGACATCTCATATGTTTATATAAATATTTATATATAAACCACAAACATATAAGCATATAAACATAAAGCATTATATTTATAAAATGATAAATACATATACATGAAAAAGTCCGACTCAAGTCTTCTTTCCCCTGTAATTCATCTTCTAAAAATGAAATAGAAAAGATTTTTTTACACTGTATCATGAAGAATATTAAGCATTGGAGCTAATTCCTTTGGCTTGCTGCAATGTTTTGTCTGTGCACAGGAGCCAGGACAGATGGGAAAGAGCAATTAGGTGTTAAATAAGAAGACATCCTCATCCACCCATCTCTGCTGTTAGTTTAGGAGCCCTTTCTGGGGAACTCTAGGAACTGGAACAGTCAGACAGACTGAATGAAGACTGTGCTGATTATAAACCAAAGAATATGAGGTAGGTCTGGGTGGAATCTCCTACCATGTATTCAGGCTACTATAATGAGAAGATTTGATATATCAGAAATTCTTCCTTATTTTCTGGAATTCTTGGAAAACTTACCCAAATTCGCTCTCTCTCAAGTAAAAGTACTTATAGTAAATTTTTTAGAACTCATGCCACAATAATTATGGGTTTCATAAGCAATGCTCAGTTCTTTCAATTCATTAATTAATTTTAGCTTTTGAAGTACAAAAAAGGTTTTCTGAAAGTGATAAATGTAGTTGCTTTTGCAGATTTCCTGAAAAGTGTAAAATCACAGTATGAAAGAGTCACAGAATTGTTGAAGTGTACAAATTACTTGTATCTCTGTATCTCCATCTTAAAACAGAAGATATACTTTGAGAAAATTTTCTGCTATCTTATTGTTTCTGTTTGAAATTAGAATATGTGGCATAAATATGTGACCATAACAAGGGTGAAGCATTTAAAGCACTGAAAAATCTTTCAGTAGGGATATAAACAAGACATTCGTCTTACAGTTGTAAAAACTATTGAGTGCTACTAAAACATATGATCTTAATAAAATGAAAATTATATTTATATGTTATATAGTTGCTTCTATATGTATATCTATATGTTATATAGATACACATAAGATACAGACACAGGGCATTGAAATTGTCTTGTGAAGTAATATACTTGAGTTCTAATTTCCATTATGAAACAGAATGATCATTACATTTCTATATAGTCAGAATTCGGTAAATACGTTAACATACTTTTTCCCAGTGGTGTGAAAGAATATCCTGTGAAAAGCATTTTTTGCATAGCCTCTTGTATGACTTTTTAGATTTAATTTCTTTTTCCTGGATTAATATTTTTAAGTTAAATCAGTAAGAACTTGGAAAACTAAAATAGCTTCGCATTGGATTGTATGGTTTAATAACAAGAATAGAAAAAAGAAATTTGTTCCACCCTAGCTATACTGAAATACATGTGGTTTTACAGAATCTGCATATATTCAGATTTTCTGAATATTTAAAAATTATATTTCTTGGAATTTCTATAAAGTTTAGGTCAGTGAAAGGAGAGGTATCGAATTGCAAAATATTGCTGTAAGAATATTTGCATCAGAAGCAAGGATAAGCAAGCCTCCAACATGGCCTCAAAACATTACAAGGCCTGAAATTTATTTTCATGTTTGTAGTGCTGTTAGAATTACATTAGGGACATTGTTAGACATGTGCTTAAATTATTTCTAGTAATGCTGCCTTCTGATCTGACATGTTTGACAATCTTAAAAACAGTACTACAAAGATACGTGTCTACATGAGAGTACAATTAATGCTATTCTGCATATGCTGTGAAGCAGATGGTATTTTCAGTAAGTTACTCAAGAAGGATATGCCTTACATCACCACTTGAAAGAAATAAGTTTCTTGTTTGCTACTTATATCCCTTTAAAATCTTTTTTCACCCTTTTATTCTTGGTGTATATGTCCAGTGGGATAAAATTTATCCCCATAACCGTATGTGTCATGGAGCGTGGAGATCATAATAATGATTTTTTTACTTTTTCAAAGTAACTTTTATGACTTCTTTTTTCTGTGTATAATTCATAATTTAGTGAGCACATGATAGTTAAAGTCTTGCAAATTTATGACTAGTTTTAAAACTAATGTCATCCTTTTGATCATCAAAAATATGAGAAATTCTGAGAGATCTTTGAAAATGCTTTGTTCTCTAACAGTGTTCTTAAAAAATGCTATAAATTAATTTCACATCTTCTAAATATGTTGTTTAAGTAAATAATATGATAAAGTGATCTTTATTGCTAACCTCGATATGGAACAGAAAGAGCAACAATCTGTCTAATGCGGACAGCTAAAATACTAAAGGTTATATAATGGGGCAGTATGAAAAAAGGACACTATCTGGACACTAGCTAAATATGATACCTCTGTGCTTGAAAGAAAGCCTTAGAAAGGGTAGTTTAGTGACTTGGCCAACTTGTCCCCTGGTTGTAAAGTCCCTTAGGTTGCCTCCCACTGCATTAATGAACCCAGGGACTGTAGCAGTTTGCTACCTACAGATATCTGCCACAAGCGGATCTCAACCTGCGGGACCCATTATCTGTAGCAATAACCTAACATGGTTGTTATTATTTCCAAGCAGAAATAACATGCCCTTTCCAGCTGTTTTATTTGGAATGACAGGTTTCAAGCTCAGTGCTACCCTCCCTAATTAGGAGGCCTTGAAGATCTTAGCCTGGGGGTTGTTCGAGCAAAAGGTGTTCTCCAACACAAACTTGTTTTATCTCCAATACAAGGATACTTTCGTGGTCTAACTGCAGTTAGTTATTTCAGAGACATACACATTTAGCTGTGGGCAAACATGATGAGCAACATTTATATTCAAGACAATAGGCACTCATCAGTGTAAATTCCTGTCTACTATGCAAGGTGCATCTTTTGATCTTTTAGAAAGAGCTGGAAAATTGGATGGTATTTGCAAAAGTCTTTCAGCTGAGAAATGTCAATAAAATAATCGTGTTGAGACCAGTACATGGAATTGACTTCTTGGAGGGGCCACATAGATGGTTACAGGTACAGGAGTGAACTGTGTAGCTCTTGATTACATAAACTGAAGTTCACAGGTGAGAAATTGTGCACAGGCTCAGCAACTCCAGTCTGTACCAGCTTCTTGTTTGACATGGTGGACTGGAGTGGAAATACTGGGATATAGTTTTTCACACTTCTTTAATGCAGTGTGTATGGAAATGCTTTGTAAATACTTTGCCTTTAGCACACTAGTAAATACATAAAGGCAATAATGAAGTGTGATTGCATGGTTATGGTGGGTGCATGTTAACAAATAGGAGTAAATGCTTGACATCATTTCTTACTGAAACATTCTTTCACAGTCTGGCTCCCAACAAACACTTTTCCTCTGCGGATTTTTGCAAATCTGTAGTGTATAATGTATCTTTCTGCAGGTCACTGCTCCCTATCCACACTGCTTCCATAAATAAATAGAAATAATTGCCAGTGGTTTAAAAATATGAGTGCTCATCTATTGCATGTGTTTATTTTAACTCCATTGAAAACATTACTGTTGTTTGGGTTTTTTTGTTGGGTTTTTTTTTTACTACGTCTGGGAGAAGCAATCTAGTAAGTATACTTCTTTTCCTTTAGATATTGCTACTTTGAATGCAACATTTTCCAAAGTTTATTCTTTTAATAGTCCTGTAAAATGTCAAGATGTTTGTGAAGTACAAATGCATGCGCCGTACTCAGTGCAATATTGCAAGATTTCCAGGTTAAGCTTATGGTTTGTTAAAAGGCTGGTTTTAATATGAGAGAAGTAATCAAGAAGTGGAAATGAGAAAATAATCCAAATGGAAATGGGGGGATGGGGGAAAGGCCTAAGGGAATATGTAGTATCAGTGCTTCCTTGCTAAAAACGTGAGTATATCATATGTAGGAAGAAGAAGGTGGCAGATTGATCCAGTGCTAAACCCACAAAATACAGATTTTCCTGATACCAAATTAAAATCTTCAGTTTTACTGGTTGATGTGTGTCTCTGCTGTTCCTGGAGTAGCCAGCAGCATGTAGGAATTTAACAGTGCTTACCCAAGCTGCAGAGGAGCATTTCAAAATAATTTCTCTGTTGCTTGCACGTTAATATCTTCCTATAATTTCCAGTAAAACATTTCCTAGATAAGGTTCATTATTTAGTGACCACAGAGCAGAGAAGCTGATGATGCTACAGCAGCTCCTGAAGACACACATATCGAAAGATAACATTTAATGCTGGATACTGA
>NW_009924233.1:40414-45343 GCF_000696875.1 Nestor notabilis | reverse complement strand
TCCCTACATGGGATCTTTTTAGCTATAAGATGTACCCATTTGCTCATTGAGATTTTCATGTGTGAATTCTGCAATAGAAATATTTCATATTTTTATTTTGGTTTATCTAAGTATTAAGCAAATGTAATGTTAAGGAACAGTAAAAATCAGAAGACGGATAGTGTTTTACCATGCGATACTTGGAGATTTCAAAGTACTAGACAGTGACATATATATCCAGTGACAAGATAAGGGGCAACAGGCACAAACTGAAACACAGGAAGTTCCCTTTGAATATGAGGAAAAACTTCTCTATGTTGAGTGTGGCAGAGCACTGGAACAGGCTGCCTAGAGGAGGTTGTGGAATCTCCTTTTCTGGAGAAACCACCTGGACACATTCCTGTGTAACTTGCTCTAAGTGAACCTGCTTTAGCACTTTAGACAAAGTGTTCAGTCAATTCATATCTTGACTAAAATATATTAATAATTGAGTATTGACAGCCTAGGGAAGAGTCTAAACTGAAAGCAACACTGCACAGAAATTTTCCCAGGACTTCCTGAGCTATAGTGATAGGTTTGTATGTAATGATTCCTAAATGGGCTTTTTTCCATGAATTTGTCCACTCAGTTTTTGAACCTTTGTAAAAAGTTTGCAGAGTTCCTTATGTTCATGATGTTATGTGAGACAAGTTACGTCTTCCTTCCTTCCTGCCGCCTTGCCTTCCTGCCTGCCTTCCTGCCTTCCGGCTGTCCTCCCTCCCTCCCTCTGTCTCTCCCTCCTTTTCTTTCTCCCTTCCTCCCTCCCTTCCTTCCTTCCTAGTTGATGTTACTTACAGAGGATCTATTACTTAATTCAATTGTGAACAATTGAATTTTAAAACCGTTTGTTTGAGGTTGTGTGAAAATGTAGATGGAAATTAACAATGGGACTAGACTAGAAGGAGTTAAAAATGAACTTTTTTTAAGGTTTGAGGGGTTTTTTACAAGACATAACAAAGCAGAATTAGGGAGATTGCATTTGTTGGCAGATGTCACACAGGATTTGCCGTTTCCCTACTCCTAGCTTTGTGCTGAATCTCATTAAACAAATACTATTTAGCTCTCAGTTTGTGATTTTGAGCTGGATTTTTTATACATTGTTGCCAGCTCTTTCTATATATAACCTTACAGTTTTATGGATTCTGTGGAAACCCAAACTATGGGAAGGTGAGAAATACAGTTAGTCATTCTGCAGTTTGCATCCTGCTGTAATTCCTTACTACCACACTTCCTACTTGGGTGTGTGGTAGAAGAAATAGCATTAGCACCTTCCACTAGCTGTTTGGAGAGCTTAGCCAGATCCACACCTTCTGAGAATGATGCTTGTTTGATGCTGAGTAATTGTTACATGCACAATTATGGACAGAGAACTTGTTTTAAAAAAAAAAAGAAAACAAACCCCAAACCCAAATGCACCAAACTTAGGACCTTGGCATGTGCTAATACTCGTGTTAAGAATGCAGTCACCCAAACATTTGATTCCTGTCTGGATGGAAATGTTAGTCTTTGTTGCAAGGGTCTTTACAATGGTATTGATAGATTGGACAAGACTCCCCAAACTACTCTTCTACTGGCTTGTGGTACTACTTGGCCACTCCAGGGCATGCATGGTCGATTTTCAGGAGCTGTCTTAACTGACATAGAAAACATCCAGGTATCTTAAAACCACACGCAAAAGACAGAAACATTTCTGCATCTGCAGCAAGTTTTTACAGCCTATTTTCATATGTCTTACCTACATGCGATTTGATCATTTCTCCAGTAGGAGCTGACCGGGACACTCAGGACATTAATCAAGACATTTAATATCTTGATTCAACAAAATTGAATGAGGCATGGCAGGAACTGCCTGGAGTAATCTCTACAACTCTCTGAAATTCCCACCTGGAGAGCTCCTCCGTCAAATAATTAATCATGACAGAAGGTGGCTCAAAGTTCAGTCAGTCTCTTAGCTAGTCAGTCAGTCTCTTAGCTAGTCAGTCAGTCTCCAGCCAGTCCATTACTCCATCTGAGCAGAAGACTGGCCTGGGAAGTCCTGGGCCACTCAGGGAATTCATTACGCAGACACAACCATGACATCCAGATGTACCACAGCTGCAACTCTGGACAAACTTGAGCTTCATACTTGAGAGTTTACCTTCCATAGCCTGTGAAGAAGAACAACAGCGGAGGTGCCTTAGAATGGATGTGGAAAGACAACAGCCATGGGGTTTCCTTGTTCTTCAAACTCTGTTACCTTTTGTGAACTGTTACTTTATACCTGCAACCAAATTGCTCCTCCACCAACAAACCCAAAGTATTTTGCCTTCTTCCACTTACTAATGTGACAGTGTTTCTATTCTTAGCACCTGTAAAAAGTCTCAGTATCCGACAAATTTTTGTGTTAGGACCCTGTGGCATAAAGAAATTTCTTTTCCACCTCTAAAATTCCTGTGAATAAAAAAATAGAAAAAAAAAAAATCAGTTTTATTGACGTGCTACACATTATTTCATCCTTTCCTGCCAGTCTTTCAGTAATGTCAATGACATAAAATGTCACTGTCCCTTCTTTAAAGTTCTTGCAGAGATGGTGCACTTTGCAATGCATTCTTCCAGACAACTGTCTCCCTGCTGAAATCTGAACCCCATTTTACCAGGGATTTTATGAAACCTTCCAAACCTCCAAATTTCTATTTCCTTGAGGATGCTTCTTAAAATGACATTTCTTTAACTGTTAGATTTGTGGCAACATGCCACAGATTGAATATTTGGTATCTCAGAAAAAATATTTTGCAAATCTTCTACCCCGATGGGATTGGCAGCTTCTGTTCACTATCCTGATCTTCAGAAGCAGCTAGTAACATACCACAGCTGAATTATCCTCAGACACGAGTGCTGGTTAAGTACATGCCTCTGTGTCAACAATTTTAGTTGGCGAAGTAACTTCTTCTGTTTCGTTTTGGTTTTTTGGGTTTTTTTTGTTTTTTTTTTTTTTTAGATCTGTGCAAAATTTAAGTTTAACATAACCTGGAAGGTTGACCCCTTCCTAACTGGCGTAGAAATGCTGTAGCTTGTATGTCAAAGAAAGAATGCAAAGACTGCCAAAGAATATGAACATAGATTGATATGAACTACCACACATATTTGCCTAGATTAAGATATGTCTTTGACATATTTAAGTAATTAACTATATCTCTCCATTTCTGGCCCAAAGGGCTTTAGAGATTTGCCTTTTTTAGTTCTGCTTTGTGTTGTTTTGTCTGACTGGTCTCTATTTTTTTTTTTTTTTTTTTTTAAATAGATGATTCCAGTCTTTCTGCTGTCATTAATTGGTTTTGCTGCTGAATTTGCATGATCTTAAAGTAAAACATTCCATACTTGAAACAAGGACCTCTCACATCTGCTTCATGATTGCTGGGGACATACTATCTCACTTTTTTTTAAACCTGTACAAACCCTTGCTTTAATTGCCAAAATCTTTTGAGTTAGTGCAAAATATATTCACTGGTCTGTAGGGCTTTTTCCATGATTAATTTTTGCATATGTACTTCTAATGACTTGTCTATAGAGATATTAAATCTTGGTGGTCCAGTTCTCCAACATTTTCTACAAAATGTTTCTAGAGTGTCCCACATTTCATAACTTGGCTTGTAACTTTTCATAATTGGGTTCAAGCTCACTGACTTCATCCAGAACTCCTTGCATTCATTTTCTCCCTTCTTCCCTACTCCATATCACTGGGGCCATCATGTACCATCCTTCTAACTCTCCAGTTCTTATCCTGAAGAAGTGCAGCATCTCCTCATTTCTCACCTCTCCTTCCTGCACTGGAGGTATTTGCTCCTTCACCAAGGCAAGCATATCCATGTATGCATCTATCCATCCCCACAGTGCTCTTTAAACCATTTCCCTTCAATTTTCACCCTCCCAACTCTTTTCAGGTGTCTTCTTTTTCCCCATATTAGCATGTCCAAAATCTCAAATGTGTGTTCTGATGGTGGCTTTCCTGACACATTCCTGAGTCTCCCTCACCCAGGATATTTGGAAATCTCCTATTCCCTACCTCCCTAGTGATAGTGCCATGCAAGGGAATCTTTCAGTGGTCAATCAACAGAAGGAAAAAGGGTTTTCTCTAACCAACTTCTTCTTTTCTGTCACTCTTCCCCCATTTTGTCCATTGGGAAGGGGAGGCCAAAGCCTGTGTTAGTGCCTTACTTCTGGTTTTAACTAAGACACATCATTCTTTCTTACTGAACAGAACTTCTTTCTCTGAGCAAAAATAATTAACATGACACACTACAGGTGCAAAATTTAAGATATAACTGATAAATCTATACAGTAACTTCTTAAAAGTCAGGGAAATACCAGAAATGTGAGCAAAAAATGAAGGCTTTATTTTTCAGCTATGCCTGTTTTGGTTACGATGTTTTCACTATCATCAAACGAGTAACAATATTTGAATGAAATTGCAGTTGTTTTTCATAAATAAATGGAGGAAGTCTGGTGTGGATTGAACAGCAAGAAGAGACGGAGCAGATTAAAACTGTATGAAACAGAAATCCATACAAGGTGATAGGAAATGATCAGGCACTTATTGCCAGAAACATAAACATAAAAATGCCTCTCACAAACACATCTATACTTGCAAATACACCAAACCAAATATGTCAGCATATAGTACAGAACAAACTTTTTTTTTTTTCTTTTTTAATTGGTGGAAGGGCAGTTGCTCAGAATAGATTATCATAAAGTGCAATTAAGACATTTTTCCAAGGCTAATCTAATGTAGCATTGACAGCACTGTACAACTGTGCTGCATAACAGTAGACACTGAAGAAACGCTGAAGCTGGCAATATCTGACACCAACTCTCGCATCATGGAAAACAACTTACAATTAAGTAATTTAAAAGCAATGTGACTGCATTTGTATG
>NW_009924233.1:15386-40383 GCF_000696875.1 Nestor notabilis | reverse complement strand
TCCTGCTGAGAGATGTTCTGTCTTAGGTGTAATGTTGCATTTTTGTTAGGACATGTGCATCCTGCTGAGCTGCCTCATGCAGGCACAGGAGCTTGGTCAGCATTAGCTTCAGGATGTCAGTAATCTGCAGTGTGGTGGAGGATGCCCCATGGAGTCACTTGCTTACACTTAAGAACTTGAGTGCTTTCTCTGACTCTTTAAACAAGAGGTGTTTATCGAATGTGCCACAGAGAAGCCTGTGTGATGACTTCCTTTTACTTTCATGTTGATGATAAATTACAAGTTATCAATATTCTTAACAGTTAATTGCTGTTAAAAGTTTCAGAATCATTGTAAACTGCAAATAAACTTATTTTCTGTGCTTCAGAACAACATTCATCTTTGGTTAGCTACATTTGGGCAAGACCTCTTGAAGCTGAAAATTGCAGTATTTTTTCACTTACAGGACAATATCCCCCTGGGAGACACCAGCAACATAAATACTTTACTAGGAAAAAAAATATAAAATGCAATTGTTGCTCGTCATGTTGATATTAAGCTTCACTTTTGTCTTCTTCCCTCTAACTCTCTAATTCAACTTTCTGTGCCTGTCGTCAAGCAGACAATATACAAAATCTTGTAACACAGCATACTGGTATGTGAATTGAGTTGTGCAGAGAGGCAGGCTGTGTGCTGGGAGAGTAGTTCCTGAAGGACATACCAATTTGTACATTGTGCTTGTATGTAATTCTGCCATGACTAGACAGATGGGTGACTATAAATGAAGTACCGTCCTATTCCCTCTGAGACTCATGCAGTAATGTCCTTCTTTAGATGTTCTGTCATGGCAGTGCACACAATTAGCTACAGAATATTAGTTACTCTGCAGGATGCAAATCAACATCTTTCTGTAAGTGTAGTAAAGGCACAAACCTTTCAAATGATAACAGATAACAGATTTTCACATATACCCAGCTTGTATTAGTGATTTCGTTGCTCACCAGCTGAGTCAGGGGGAGGGAGATTATAATGAATGGACAGTCTTATGTTTATTTGTAATGAACCACAGTTTAATGTTTTCATCTCCTTGCCCATTTAAATGCAAAAGAGCACATTTCACTTTGTAATGGACCACTGTCGCATGCCGGTCAAAAGCCGGAGCGTGGTTTTGCTTGTATTCTCGGGAACAGAATTAAGACTCAAAATGGAGTCAAGCACCAAGGAACTTTATTTGCCTGCCAACAAATGCCCACCAACAAATTCCAGAGAGAGAGAGAAAAGAAGGAAAGTAAGAGGAAAGAATAAGAGAGTTCATAGTGATAGTTACCAGCCTGGAGCTGTGGCATCCCAACAGTCTGATTAGTTCCAGGTCCAGTGGGGGAGATGTTCTTTTTATGCTTGTTGGTGCCATTCTTTTATAGAGTTGCAACCACATCCTCCACCTGGTGGTGGTGCACATGCCTGGTACTGTCACTTGGGGGTCTTTTCCCCAACTCTGTGGTTCCGTAAGTCAAACATCCTGCACCAAGGTGTCAATTGGTGAGCGGTGTGGAAACAGATATCCTTCACAAACATTTGCTGTGGGGGTTGTATTGGCAATGTGGTTTTCCTGCTATTGCGATACAGAGCCAGACATCCTGCTGTGCCGGTGGTATCGGCAATGTCAGTCTTCCTGCCATAGCAATGTTGAACCAGACATCCTGCTGTGGCAGTGGTGTTTTCACCAACACAGCCTCTTACAACCACATGCACTGATGTACAACTTCAGTGAAATACCAATTTCTTCCAAAGCTTCTCATTGAGATGTAATAGCTTCACAGTGGAGACTGACATTGTAGTTAAACACCAGTAAGGATCTAAGTCAGGATTAGACTCTTTTATGTCTTTTATATAGAAAAGAGAAATACATCCTGCTGTTAAATTCAGTATTTTCTCAACCTGGAAGATTTCCCTGGAATTCTTTGTGACCTTAGCTACACCAGTAACTGTCTGGTTATCTGTTATGAGCTTTCTCAGTAGATTGTTTTAATTGAACAATAGATAGGTTTGTTAAAACACCTTAATCTAATATGTGCATATAAAGAAAGACCTGATCATCAGTAGGCTGATGAGCTGTCATTTTTCTTAGACATGAAGTCTAACTCATTTCTCTTGCACAATCCTACTTTGAATCTGGATGTCTGGTAGGTGCCTTGCACCCCTGAGAATCAGACTCTAAACTGGGACTTGAAACCTTAGGACATGACATAATTTTGGAAGTGGAGAAGGCCTTTGATAGCTTCTGTAAAATGCCTACCTTTCTCGGTCACTGTGCAAATGTAGCAAGTCTGTTCACGCTTATTTTATTGTGAGCCATGTTGTGGGAAGATGTAGATCACTCTTTTTGCATTAGTTCTGTCTTCAGCAGTTAGTCATTACATTTCTCAGACAGAATAAAATTAACTCTCTGGAGCAGCTAATTTCTCCCAATTGATTATAAGGTAGCATAGGGATGACCAGCTAGATGAAGGTGTCCAAAAGCTTGCATATTATTGTTCAATAACCTTACTCTTAAATAAAGCAAAACATTTTAATGATTACAGTCTGTGTCTTCATAATCTACTTTCTGCTATCATTTCACTCAACAGAAAAATACATTTATCCTAAAGGTTGTGTATGGATTTTGGAAGGACTAAATCATCAGCAGTGTTTAAACCATAACACAGGTTCATAACTTTCTTGTTTTACATGTGCTTTTTTCACTGCATTAAGGCAGTACCCGTACCCATAAACGCAGCTTCCTCTTGCCTGCTTCTAGATAACAGTTCTGTATGTTCAGATTTGCTTTATTTTAAGCTTTCTCCTGATACATGAAATACCTCAAATTTGCATCCAAATCTTACAATTTATCACATTAAGCCTTAAGAGTAGATAGACAATATTATGTTGTTAACACTTCACTGCTTCCCTATTTCTACAAGAAGTTGCTGATGAGCCTTGGTGATACTGTAAAAGTAGGAGAGAGGAAATATATCCATAGCATTTAAAATTGAAAGGCTTTTGAGAAAATGAGTCTCCAGCATGATATGCCAGGAAGTGTTGAGTGTTGGCTTTTCTGGAAAGCCAGAAGACTGATCTCCATATCAAAATCAGATAGAGACCTTTAACAGCAATGCAAGTCAAATTTTAAGATGCTTCAGGGAGTCTATTAGAACTGTGGGGATTTTGTTTCATACTTACTTTGCAACAAACCTGCATTTGTTTTGGAAGACTTTTCTGTTCTGTGATTGTTGAGACAAGTAGCCATATCTTCTGGAGCACAAGTATTCCTTTCAATGGTGAATTATTTGTTCTACTTAGGCCAATATTAATGGTGTCCACTGGGGGAACTATTGAAGGGTTAAGCCTTTAGTATTGCACTGCTTGAACTCAAGCCTGTTGTATTACCACAACATTGCAAAATTTCAAAACATCTGTTAAGTTCCTTCTGAGATTCCTTACTCAAGAGAGTTCTTGAAAGGGAATAAAGCTCGCCCCAGCCTCAATCTTCTTCCAACATCAACAACATTGGAAGCAGTTTAATAATAAGCATTACCGTCATCTTGTGCTGGGTTTTTATTCTCTAAAGAAAAAAAAAAAAAGGAAAAAAGAGAAAAGAAACACCCTCAAATCAAGATTTTTATTGTCTTCTCATGCTTTTTTTCATTCTTCTACTGTCTTCTCTAGTACATATGGTCAGCTCTAGAAAGGTCTCAAAAGCAAGAATGCTAAAACAGAAGCACCTGCAAGAATTACCTTCAAGAATGAATTTTCTCTGCTGATAACAGAAGTGGGTTTTCACTCAGTCTGTTTAGAAAGTGATGTAAGTATGGCAAACCCAAATATGCACTAGTAAGGTTATAATCATATAAAGCTCTTCATTTTGCAAGGATCCACTGAATCTAGTCATTTTGTGCCACTTCAGTCTTCATTTTGTAAGTGTAAAGTCAATGTGAATTACTACTTTGAATCAAATTAGGTTTATTTCTTCAGATTGAAGATTGGTAAATAGCCTCACACAATTTTTAAATATGTTGCTTCTAGTATAGCTAGCATACATTAGTTATGTCTAGGTGTAATAAGGAGGCTAAAAGTAGCAAGTAATCCAGTAATTCTTTGTTTAATTCTCTAAATGCACATAGGCTAGTAAGGGGTATACCATGATCAATTTGTCAGTACAGTCTTTGCATTCATTTCTCTTGCCTGATGGCAGCTTCATTCTCTTGCTTGGGCTTTGGCCAACTCAAATTAACTACTTACACTGAAGCATGTATTACAAAGATTATGCCAGATCTGTGTAATATTGGCAAGTTTTTGGTGAAAGCCTTGTGCCCTAGAGGTCTAAAATGTCTAGCCAGTTTGGAGTGACGCCATTCCTGATCCCTATAACCATTCATTCTGGCTGTAATTCAAAGAAAGCTCTTCCTTAGGCAAAAAAAAAGGAATTTTTTGCTGGAATAGTCTCATGTCTCTTCCTTTGAGTGTCAGTATATTACAAATAGATGTCTTATAAATACAAAATCTGTTAAAGTATTATGTCAAGCTCTAGTTTGTATCCAGATGACTGACTTATACTGTATGTATGAAACATCATTTCTAGCTTTTAAGTTCAAGTTATAGGTCACTTCCCTTAGCAAATTCAGAAGAAAAGTTTGACTAGCATTGGTTATTTCACAGAAAACTTTTAAAATTATGACAGGCAGGCTGCTGTTCACTTCATCAGTTCTTCTGTTTCTTTTCTACTGAAGCCTTTGATAACTGCTAATACAACAAAGGTTTAGCATTATTTTTAAAGTCAGCTTCTCATTTTTTCAGAAATCACCAGATGCTGCTTTGATCCCCTTTTGCACCTCTTGTCTTTTAGTCTTATTTAAAATTACTGTGTCCATTTTAGAGTTTTTTAGACATGCTTGCATCTGCTTTTTTGTGGTTCATCAGAAAAACCTGTTCACAATTTTATCTTCTTAAAAATAAATTCTGTGACTCCTACCAGCATTTCTCTTTCTTGATGTGAGAAGTTAGCTAGTAATTACTCTCCTGAGGATCCTTTGTGCTGGAGCAGAAAATGACAATGAGGTTGAATCCCTCTTTGTATTTCCTTTGTGAAATAAATAGGGTTGTGTCAAAGTAGTGTTCCTGAAGCACATTATGATAAGGAGATGTGCTTTTATTTGCAGATTCAGTTCTTCTACCTGCTTGCTTTGTTGCCTGCTGCCTCTGCTTCTCTCTGCATTTTTTTAATCACCCTTTCTCAGAGATAGGCAGGCCTTTGTACAATCTTCGTACAGTCTACGCACGGTGCCCACCTTTGCTAGGAGCCTGCCTTTGGGTTGGGAAATGACGTGGGTTTGTTCTGTCCTAAAACTCTTGACAGGAGTTCCTTCCTTGAAGCTGCTATGGGGCTGTCCCAGCCATTTGCAAAACAGTGTGTTGGCAACAGCCCACCAACCAAAGCATAACCTATCTGAGAAACTATGTGTGACATGCAGTTGGGGTTGGGCAAGATGGCCTACACATGTCCCTTCCAACTTCAGCCAATCTGTGACTGAGTCTGTGACTGTGAACAAACTCTGTGCAGAAAGTCCCAGACGGGAAGCATGGTGGCCTTAAGCTATCCACATAGAAAGTGGAACTAGATACACATCTCCAGACAATGACCTACTGAAGATCTAATTGCTGTATGCAAAACGCTGCCTCCTCCTTGTTGACAATAGTGGAAATGTCCTAACTACTTCTTTGTTAACACTTCAATTAGGTTGTATGTCTCTCCCTTGATCTCCAGGTAGGTATTGGAGTAGAATGGTTTTCATTAATTTGAAGGGACATCTGATTTTAAAAGACATCTGTCTGAAGGGTTCTAATTATACCACTCTGGAACAAAAGGCATAGAAGCTGTCTGTATTAATTAATCTTATTTGATCTGATGACTAAATAAACATGTCTCCATTCCCTCCTTCATAACTGAACTTTTATCTTTTTTGCTGCTCTACCTTTAATTGACAATTTAGAGTATAAATTTATATAGTTAGGGTGAATATTTGTAGCACGAATCTTTTTTGCAGTCCCGCTATCTGAATAATTTGGGAATTGAAAGCATATTGTAAGTCATATAAATCTTTCTGTATTTGCAGGCAATATTTATGTCTTGAAAGCAAAGCAAGAAAGAAATTATTTTTTCACTCTTAAGACACCTCTGGTATTTCAGAGTTTTTCCCAGTATTGTACTGGAGCAAACCTGTTACCTTTTGGAATGAAAACAGGAGAATAAAGATGAAATTATATGTCTGAATCAAGGACAACAGCATTGTCAACCTGCCTTTCAAACATCACATGTAAGCTTTGTGACCACTTGTCTATTGGATGTAGGTGTATATGTGCTCCCTTTCACAGGTGTTTCCATCTTTGCTAAAAACAACACGATATTTCTCTGAAAAGCTTCAGTTCTGCAGCCAAATGAGCAATGATTTTTGTCTGAAAATTCCAACTGCCTTCATCTGCAATATTTTCCTTTGAAATACCAGCCTAACTTATAAAGAAATGGATATCCAAACTTTCATCTTTTGCTGCTTTGTATACACTTTAAGTAGCAGTTTCACATGTTATTACTTGAAGGAAACACAAAACCAAATGATGCTTCTTAAAATTTCCTTTTGTAACTGCACCTTAGTCTTTCACTATGTTTTTAGTCAGTTGTTCTGTTTCCATGGAGCTGTACGAATTAGCAGACATCTGGGTAGGGAAACAAGAAAAAAAAGGCACAAAGCTTGGGTGCGTATCTTATCTGACATTTTCAGAAGAAAAACACTGCAGGTTTTTTCACTATGTAAAAATGGGCACATTTTGAGTGTTTTGAAAGTTTCGGTTACTCTTCAGGCAGAAGTATCATTACTGGAGCACTTCAGCAGAGCTCTTTTCTCCCCATTGAATTGTAAGTGTTCAGCATATTGTGGCAGCTGCAACAGGGTTTAGATTTTATCCCTTCTTTTGTTGAGAGCAAAATAATTCCCTTTCAGCGAAGATAGCATCAACAATACTTCTCTGTATTTGTGCGACTTTTATCTTTTTGTGGTTGAGGACACTTTTTGTAACACAAGGTTCTCCTTGCTGTTCAGGCATGCTGTGACATGATCACAGTGAAAAAAATCATAAATCAATCCATCCATCAATAAGTCAATCAATCTGTGTATGCCTCTACAGTGACTCATCAGTTAATCACTGCTAATTTAATTGCTACTTGCCCCTTGCCAGGTTGGTAAAGATACCATTGTGGTCCCCATAAATTAAAAATAGTATTGTGCTAATGTAATAGCAGTTGTGATTAATTATTCATAAATTCTTATTTATGTGATTATTCTTTTGAGTGTGATGTAAATGATGTTAAAACCCTAGACTCTATTCTCGGAAACCTTAACGGCAAAGAAAGAACTGCCATTTAATCTGAGGTGAATTGAATCTCTGAAGAATAAATGGAGAACATAAAAGGAACTGTGATACACGTCCTATTTTTTTTTTTTTCTTCAGGTCCGTGGACCATTGCACAGTGAAGGGGTAACAATTTTCCTCTAGAATAACAAGCTTCAGATTGTTCTGCTTTAAAAATGCATTTATTATCTTCTTGAGTGCTTGAAACTACCTAGATGACTTTTATATTCATATAACACTCAAATAATAGAGACATACACAAAATGCAAAAACGTGGGAGTTCTACTGATTTAAAATAACTCCAAACAGAAATAGCTAACTAGAGGTAACAAGACAATCTGTCTGTGGACATCTGTGTTTTACAATGATTTTCTGCTGATTCTAGTAGCAGTGTCTCCTCTAGCAAGGCTACCTTGCTACCCCTATACTTCCACTCCCAGAGGATACAAAGAGACTTTGAGGTATTTCATTTCTCATATAAAGAAGAGACACACGATCTCTCTGTGTTTCTGGGATTTGGGATAATACCATCTGTCACTAGAGTTACTCAGGGTGAAAACTGGTTGGGATCCTTCATTAGTGTGAATCTTGAGCAGCATTGATGTCCCTTTCAGGCCAGGGCAGGTTGCTTGACCCTGAATCCCAAGCTGCAGTATTGCTTTGCCTTCCACTTTCCTTCTGTTTTTTCATTATACTCCTCAAGGAGAAATGCTCAAATTTCTACCTAAAAATGTTGTGTCAACTTCTGGAAATCATACATTATACTTTTACTCAGTTCTTTGGTCTCTCTAGTTTCTGGAGAACTGTATAAGAAATCCAGGTTGGTGGAAAGCAGAAGGTTCTTCAGCAGAAGTGTTGACATGATAAATACAGAAAAATAGCCACTAGGTGTGGTAGCCCTAAAGGAGCTGAACAAAGGAAGATGGCAGATTTCTGTCTGCTACTGAAAATCAATTTTGCCAACTCTTTTAAGGTGATTATCCACAGCATTCTCACTGCTTTAAGATCAGTGAAGACTGCACAGTTTGAACCCTAGGAATATACTTTTTTTTTGAAGTGCTGGCAAATAGTCTAACCAGTATAATAAAATAGAATCTCTTCTGGGGGAATCACCAGACCTAGAATAGGTAAATTATTTTTGTGAAAAATCTGCAAAATCCTATATACATCTGCTGCTTTGGGTTGCTATGATAAAAACATGATGGTTTTGAAAGAAAATGAGTAATACAACTATGTTATAGAAAAGAAAAAAGATTTTCTCTTTTTTATTAAAAACAATATCTCACATTTGTCCTTCACCACCCCAAAGTGCAATTACAGACACTTTACACATTCTTTTTTGGATCAGAAGCACAACATCCCTTCCTATCAGCAACAGGAGAACAGTGGGCTTTGTGTTTTTCTTCTTAGAACTGTTAAAAAGGAGATAAACTCTTTTCCCCAGCTGCAATTTAAGGGGGAAAAATGAAGGCTATAATGTAATTACCAGCACTGGAATCTCGCCAGGATGTTGGACCTGATTTCCCTGAATTCCTCAAAAAAAGTATCATGGGACACTCTAATTATAAGCAATCAGGACTGCAGTTCCATATCTGACATCAAAGACTCTGCCTCCAGCAGAACATGAGTCTGGGCATTTGCTCTATACTGACTCAAAAATGCCATCTAATGACTCAATAGTCATATATTCTGTTGTTTTGATTTGGTTTGGGTTTTTTTTTTAATGTTCCTATGTAGAGCTTGTCACAATATCTTAATAACCAACATATGTACATTTTACAGCACTGTTTTATACAGGCAGTAAACCAGTGTATGTAATCCAGTCTATACTCCTTAACACTATTTTGTAAGAGAAGTGTGGGGAAAACATACGGCAATACTTTTACCTTTTTTCATGTGATTTCATATGATAGAAAGTAGGATAGAAATGGTATTTTAATTGCAAGGGGTTTTAAAAACATTCATGTGTGATAAACAGTTGCAAATTCAGCAGAAAAGATCAGTAAATTAGAAATCTATATCCCATTGTACTTTCATGGCTATAAAATGTGTCAGAGACTCTGTTTTACAGCTTACTGAGAAAAGATACATTCACACTCCAGGCTCAAAGATGAACAACATCTACAAATGAAAAACACTTGAATTTCTTCAGAATGTTGATAAAACAAGCCCTGTTACTCTTGTGTAAAAAGAAATCCCTGGTATTTTCAAAGAGGAGGACGCTAAACTCTAAAAAAACAAATGCAAATGAAAAAGGAAATTGAATGGGCTCACTCTCATAGAATTATTATTACAACATACATCAAATAGTTGATGAAGATAGATACAATAAATGGATCACGGTTGATGTGCCAGTTCAATGAAATAACTTTGTAAATTCCTGGAGTTGAGGTATCTAGGTGGAAGGAAGTGTGTATGTGTGAAAATCTTTGCATCCCAAACTATGAACAGCCCTCGTTTTTATTTTCAGAAGGGAGAACTGGTAATACAATACCAATTGTAGAAAGCATATAAAATATCTTTTTTCACATGCTGATTAGAAAAAAACCTCACAAAAGTTATTAAGTAGAACATATATTTACTCTTTATCTCATTCCCATTTATATGCAGAGGATGTGATAAAATCAATGATCTGCATGAGTAAATGAAATCAACATCAACATGTTGGCTTCAGCAACATGAAAACAAAATCAACATCAGCACTGCTTAGTGAAATAGTTTTGGAAATACTTGGATGTCTCAGGTTGTTTTCCATTTTAGAAATCGTGCTTAGTCTTTTCTAAAATTTCTGTCAAGCTGTTAACCATATAAAATAGAAAAATTCCAGCTGTAGGTGCCCGGAGAGAAGGAGATGGGTATTTCCATTATTTTCATATATCGAGGAGGAGTGTGCATCAGGAGGTTCCTTTCTTCATTTGAGGAATCTGTAACAATTTTGTCTCCAGTGACATTAGAATCTGTGTGGTTGCCTTGAATAAATTTTGTGGTTTTGTCTGGTCCTTAGTGCAGTGAGAGCCTTTTTGAAGTGCTGTTGAAGTACAGTGGACATCAGTACCCTTAAAAACTGGTCACATAATCTTTGACTTCAGAATTCAGACAGATCAGGTTCCTACTTTTGTTACATACAAAGTCCTTCAAAGAAGCTTGTGTGTGTGAAAACAGAACAGAATAAGATAGGCTTTCATCCAAATTTGATAATTATTGTTGGTAGAAATTAACCTGTAGCAATGTGGTTATTAAGGCAAATTCTTGCCTGTTTGTATCAACTAAATTTAGATTATATTCCTCTTTGTGGGGATGTCAAGCTGAAAGCAGGTCAGGACAGATGTATTCACAGATGTAATTCTCAAATTTTCAGGATATATGTAGGTGGCCTCCTATGAGGGAGACCCAAATTTAACAAGCTAATAACAGACGAATAGGAAAAGTGGCATTTAACAGAAATGCGATTATGTGTTGTGCAAAAACTTTAATAATCTGGAAAAAGAAACCTGGCAGCATGATGTTACATAGAGAGTAATACCAAGTGCCTTGTATGCTTACTTGAAGTAAGGGTTGTTGTTATTACTACATTACTGACTTTTAAACAAACAAACTATAACCCTCCTCTGGAGCATAACCACAGTGATGTTCCACAGAATGATTTAAGCAGAATAAAGATATATTAGTCTGTTAATTGTTAGCAGTTTAGTTGCAGTTGTGAAACATTTCTTCACTGTATGAACAAGAGAAAAGGACAAGTCATGAAAGACATGCTTACTGGGAGGGCCCACCTCCTCATTTAGTCAGTCAAGGGTTGTTATTGCTTTATTACCCTATAATTTGAGGGCAAGTTCACTGAACAACTGTAGAGGCTATTAGGAGCTGTCACTGAGAATTTATGTGCTTTTGAATGGGAAGTGGAAGCAGTACAGCAGAAGCTGTGCTGCTTCAAAGTGGGTAATTCTCCTTTTGCAAGCTTTTTAATAGTTTATTGTTTCCTAGTATGTCTCCCTAGACTGTTCTTTGTTGCCTTTGCCGCTCTTGTCAGGAATAAAATTTATCGAAGTATGGCCCAGGAGAACCCATCTTATTTTGTGTAGCGACTGTGCTACCAGCCCACGGTGTGTCTTACTAAAAACTTGCAAAAAACGGTAAAATTC
Organism: Nestor notabilis; assembly: GCF_000696875.1. Classification (NCBI taxonomy): domain Eukaryota; kingdom Metazoa; phylum Chordata; class Aves; order Psittaciformes; family Psittacidae; genus Nestor; species Nestor notabilis. Next base: position 28,822 of record NW_009924233.1, on the reverse strand, counting down.
TCACCTCTGCAGAAGCTAAAGGTCTGGTCACATGTTTTTTCTTCACTGCTGTAAAATACAGGTAGTTGTGGTAAAATAGACTCTTTCTTCCAGTGTTTTAACTCCAGAGCAAATCTCATTAAAGTTTGCAAAAGCAAATTAAGTCAGTTAAGTTGTTGCATCCTAGTTTAACAGTGTAAGCATCAGAGCTGCTATGAAAACAATTGTTGCTCTTGTGTTTCCTGAAGTGTGATAGACATCCTGAATAAAAGAGAAAAATCCATTTGTTGCTTTAAGTAATACATTTTATGAACTTAAAAGGCATAAGAAGACATGTTAATTTAAAGAAGAGACTGACAGCAATAAGTTAATAGAATTGCAAATGTAGGGGAAATTTGCAAGAACCAGTGCTGCTCAAAAAATGGAGGCAATGATTTTGCCCTGACTCTGTTTTGAGGGTGGGGATGGGAGAGATAGAGATCCTTTTAACAGACACTGAATATTAGATGTGTAAGATATCTGTAAGTAAAGATAAAGTTTCCAAAGCTCATGTCACCAGTCTTCACGTAACTCACATACCCTGTGGATATGCAGTGTTACAGAAGTGTTGGAGGAATGATTTTTATTTGTTCTAAGTGAAATCAATCCTTTGCATTTTGAGCCACTTTATAGGTATGCAGTTACCTTACCAGGGTTCCTTTTGCCAGTGTCTCAGAGAAAGAAAATTGATAAAAACAGTGGTTTTAAAGGCCTTAAGTTCACGGCCATCTAGGGCTAAGTTTGAGTCCTTTGTATTTCTCTTCCCAGTTAATGTTGCTTTAGTTACCACTCAGTATTCAAAATATATGGGATCTTACTGTGGCATTCAGACCATTTATTCAAGTAAATATAAATTGACAGTTGCAGTGTGTCTATGTGGATTTATACCCACTAATTTACTCATTCTTCTTAATACCTAATCCAAATGAGGATTTTTAAATGAATGTCTGTGCATTCACTATCAGGCTTACTGTCTGAATTTAAACACTGTTTTGTTTCCTGAAAAGTGCAGTGTTGTTGAAATACTGCTGAATTAACTAAATTCTTTTAAAACTATAGCCAAAATAAGTCTGCACTGTCATTCATCTGAAAAAATGAAATCATGTTTGCAGATACACAAAATAATTCTTCTTCATAGATATATTTCCTGCCCAGCAATGCTCTATAATTATAGCATGAACTCTTAATAGTGTTGATATACCAAATCTTCTCGTCCAGACAGAAGAACACATTCCCAAGTACTTTATTAACTGATCAGCTGCATCAAATCAGTTACAAAGGTTCTGGCACTAATTGTTTTCTGCTCTTACTTGCCTTATTAAGAAAAAATAATATGAACTTTTCAATCCGATATTTCCACAAGGCATGCACTGATTCCTTTTATAAATATCTAGACATTATTTAAAGCATTTCTTTCAACCACTGGCTTTAAAATCTTTCTGCTTTTCTTATGCTTTTCCTTCCTTCTTTTATCTGCTGGGTTTTAAACAATTTCTAGAGGCACTAGTAGAGGTTTCTTGTGATGTTATTGATTTTTAACCTAAAGGGCAGTTTATGGAATAGCAATAGTAAGTACAGCCTAAGGTAGGAGAAAAGTTGGAACAAAGTTGAAGATGATAAATATTTTAAAATTGAAATTACATATTCTTCCAAAGGACAAGCAATATTAATTTTCTAACCATTAGTTACTGGTGGAAAGGTTGGTTTTTTTTTAATTCTATCTCAATTTATGTAGCAAATAGCTGTGAAAATGTAGCTATGTAGATACTACCCTCTTTGTTTAGTTCTGGTGAACAACAACTCCTCAGTGAGCAATGTGCTTACCTAGTGGTAAACGATTAAATCATTAGTGGGAGAAGAGAAACATCTATACATATGAACAAGCATTATCTGACACTCCCAAGTCATCAGGAGTCTTGCCTTTTGCATGCTCTTTTATTCATCTGTTGTCATTTGTAGGCTACATCTGCAAGGCCAAATGAATTGGTTCCCCAAGCATTCCCAACTCCTCAAGTGCAGGAGTGATCTGGGAGATGGTCTGGCCCGCACTGGTCACAGCTAGCCTCCACTGAAGGGATACAGTTGTCTTTCGTATCACAATGCTTGGCTGTGGGGTGCCCTCAGAGCCCCATGTAGTGTCCATGAGACCCTGATACATTACTCTTACTTATGTGTGCACAAGTATACGTCCATGTCAGTGCAAGGCGTGGCAGGCAAAAGCTATTTTCAGTTCAAAGTATTAGGTTGCATTCCAGTATCTTCATAGCATGCTATAGAAAGTACATCGTGCTCAAAGCCTCTCATTCCCCATGTTGAAAATAGAATCCAGTTGCTCGTATGTTATTGAATGTTGTGTTTTAGCCCCAAACAGCAACCAAGCCTCACAGAGCCACTTGCTCACTTCCCCTGCAGTGGGATGGGGGAGAACATCAGAATGGTAAAAGTGAGAAAACTCATATTGAGGTAAAGTAAGTTTAATAGGTAAAGCAAAAGCCGTGTGCACCAGGAAAGCAAAACAAGGAATTCATTCACCACTTCCCATCAGCAGGCAAGTGTTCAGCCATCTCCAGGAAAGCAGGGCTTCATCACACATAACAGTGACTTGGGAAGACAAACACCATCATTCTGAACATCCACCCTCTTTCTTCTTCTTTCCCCAGCTTTATATGCTAAGCATGATACCATATAGTATGGAATATCCTTTGGTTAGTTGGGATCAGCTGTCCCCTCTGTTGGCTATGTCCCCTCCCAGCTTCTTGTGCTCCCCCAGCCTGCTCACTGGTGGGGTGAGGAGCAGAAAAGGCCTTGGCTCTGTGTAAGCACTGCTTAGCAGTAATGAAAACATCCCTGTGTTATCAACACTATTTCCAGCACAGTGGAATCCAAAACACAGCACTGTACAAGCTACTATGAAGATAATTAACTCTATCCCAGCCAAATCCAGCACATTGCCTGTTGTGCAAGAGTTGGGAGTATGCTATATCCCTGTTAGAGTCACAGAGTTGTCTTCATGGTCTTTTATGTTTTTAGGTAAACAGTCTCGGTCTTTCATGACTAATATTTGTGCTCATACTTCCCTGTTAGACTTCTGCCCCGAGGGAAGCAGTACTTTACATCCACTCACTCCCATCTGGCATGATTAAGAGGAACAGGAGATGTCACTTCCACAGTAACACTTTGAGCAGTGTTTGAGCTGCCAGGTGAAGCTCATTTCCATCATTACCAGTGACCACAGTCTTAACTGCCATGGTGCCATTACCCTGCTGCTGGCCCTGTCCTTAGCTGTGCAACCCTCTACTTCAACTTTCATGTTCTGCAGAGTGCTGGTACACCAGATGTGTACTTACACAACTGGTTCCTGCAGCTTCTGTAAAAAGGATGCTTTGGATGCACTGGCAATGTCAAATAGATCAGCTGCTTCTTTGTGAAGTAGTAGGTAAGTCACTTAATTCCCAGGCTCTCCGGTGAAGCAAACCGAAGTGTTTCACCCCTCCAAGGTGAATGCAGGTGCAGTTCAGGAGATGCTTCATTCTGAGGACAAATCATTCCTCAGCCAGGACCAAGCCAGGTTTGGTTTCTTCTGCCCTGCACAGTCCTCTACGCTATCCCAATGGGCCATGTAGTTTCAAACACACAATATGTTCTGGTGCCATATCCTTCATTCCCTTAGCAGCATGCTGTGTACACACCACTCTGCACTGACAGATTGCATGACAGCCTTCCTGTTATTTCAGGTATTTTGAACTGAAACAGCTTTAAAACCACCCCCCCCCCCCGCAACCCCCCCCCCCCCCCCCCCCAATTATGTCTAACAGCCACAAAGATACTGGATGAGGGAGTGGGACTGGACTGTAGGCTTCTGTACTGTCAGTCCAACCAAGAAGGAGGTTATTCACTACATGGCCTGGGGCCCAGGGATGATTAGCAGTATAGGCATAGTTTTGTTCTTAACTGGCAGATGCAGTTAATTTATGTATTGCAGGATATTTACTTTCACAGTGTAGCTACATTAGCAGAATGATGTGAAAAAGTGTACCATGTATCAGAGGTGGAATAATAACCTTATAGTGGCTCATTTTTTTCAGCTGTCCACATTCCAGTGTAGGTGGCTGGTAACAGGTGTTCATAGACCTCCTCACCTCCCTTATATCAGTGTGAAAAAACAGGACTTGCTATCAAGACCTGAAAGAGTAGCTGCTTTGAAGGCATGCTCACATATTACGCCTTTTAATTGCCTGATTTTCACAGAATGGGTTTCTCTGGCATGCCTACAGGGCATACCAGTGTCACTTTATAGTGCATCGTAGCTTCATAGTGAACTTGGAGGGAAAACCACTCATTAGAAAGATGAACAGTGCCTGCTTTTCAGTGCCTATTACTATCAAGACATGTCTGAAATATGCAATGCACATTCTTAATGGGTACTGACAAAGTACTTTTAAGCACATTGATGTTTTAAATGTATATTTAGACTAATGAACAAGATGTAGCTGAAGATTAACCTTCTGAGTCTATCAGATCAGTGGGATAGCCTCCCCCACTCTTGAATCCCACTGTTTTCTTTCTTAATGTTTTATCCACACAGTGATACATTAGGGAGATAGTGAGGTTCTAGTTCTCCTTGAAACGTCCCAGACCATAGAGAGAAAGAGTGGTAATTCACCAGGATAAAAAAGAACCTTCATAGTAATGACATAAAGGACAGAGCACAGTCAAGATTATTGAGAGTATGATTTTGACCTCCATATTTAATGTGTCTTTCAGATTTTTTAGCTAAAACTTGCTTAGCTGGAGAGTAAAGCAGTGTTGGTCTTCCAGACCTGCCATCCCTACTGACCTTGCCTCAGTTCTAGTGCCCAGCTGAGGTCTCTTTGGCAGCCTGTTAGCAGGAAGGGTGCTTCTACTAATCACCACCTACCCATGTGTAACCTTCACCTAAGGGATTATTTTCTCCAGTTCCTGTGAAAGCCTATGAGAAGGCTATGACCTTACTCTTGATTGATGGGTGTGAGAACAACAGGTTTTAATGATGCCATGAGTAGTGCTAGCAGGCTTTGGGAATGTGTAGATTGAAGGGCAGGTGATATTGATGGCAACTCATGATGTCAGTAATCTGTCTGGGATTGTTTTCTCTGTGCAGGCTAGACTGAGAGCACAATGTGGTCTGTCCTGGCATGCAACACATGCACCCATTTAGTTAGGAAAGAAAACAGAGCTTTGATTACTTGACAGTAAAAGTAGGAAGAAATGGCTATATTCTGGTTCAATCTGAAGTACTGGTTGCTGTAGCAGTTGATGAGAGCTCAGTGTAATTTTGTCTAAACCCTGGTTTGGAGGAAGAATATTTTAGCTCCCTGATTTCTTTCCCCTGTTGTTGAATGCTCAGTTGTTTCTGCTAGTTTCTAGACTCTGTTTTCTAATACAGTTTACACTTTTCTGTACTGCTGTGTCTTTGTAAAACGTGTCACAATGGGACTTCTAGGCAACAGGATGTAAGTCCTTGGATCACTTGTCATTAATGCAGGATAACCCACCAAGATAAAATGATGTGGGAGACTTCATAGATCATAAGTGGTTCAGTATACCTAGAGATAAGCCTTAAAAATACATGACTCAGTTTACTTATTTTTCTCCTTTAGTAGTAATTTACTTATATTTCTCCTTACTAGCAATTTTCATCACACCTAGCTTTAGGAGTATTCTTGATGTTCCTAAACACTAGGTTATTTGCCCTAGGCTTCCTTAATAATATCTGAAGGAGATAGGCATTTCTAACAGATTGATCTTCATGCTTAAATGTAAACATTAAATCTTATGTTTTCTTTATCATTGCAGAGAAAAAATGAAAGTGGTTTTAGAATAGGAATCTACTAGAACATGTGCCCCAGAGACTCTAATGCTGTGCTATTTTATCTTTGTGCTTGTCTTATCAAAGATACAGAACTGTGAGTCTTCTGATTTAGCTAGATCCCTCTGAATATTAGTAAAATAAGTCATAATATATGAATAGCTACTTTAACAGTGTGGGTTTTTATATTCATTGTGAATTATATGTGTGATGTTCTTACTTTCTTTTTTTTAAGTATGGGAACAGTAGGGGCTTCAGTAGCATTGTATACACTGGGTGTTTGGAACTTAGATCTGCATCCAGCATCCCATATCCTTAATGAATAGTTTTCCTTTATGTAAATTTAGTAAGAAGAAAATATTTATGCCTGCTGCTTATTTGTTTGTAACCTTTCCAGATTTAGCTGGAAAGTGTGATAGCTTAGCGTGATAGCGTGATCTCTTAGTAAGTGGGCCATTCAGCCCAACTTATTTCTTTCTACATGAAACTGACTTTCCTTGTACTGACTTTCTACTAAGTTACCTGTTGCTTTTCCAGATACTTGTAGTCCCTCAAGATCTTGGGATGAAGAAGGCTAGACATAGGGGCAAAGACCTGCTTTTTGGTAGTTGCAGAATTAAGAGCTTCCATATCACTGGCATGTGTCCTGGGCCATTCAATGTTTGAAATTAACCCAGTGAGAATGTTGGATGAAACCTTCTTAAAAAAACTTCAGGAAAAATGTAATTTTTCTAATAAAACGCTGAAGATATAGAAGTTTGATTTGAACCTGATTCACCTTATCTACACTGTTTAGATAAATAAGACCCAAAACAAGCTACAGAGGAAACAGCCTCAGTAAGCCTGAAGATTTCACTGCATTAAAATCCTATTGCAAACAATGTCAGGGAAAGGCTTGTTAATTACTTAAAAATTGGAAGGCAAGTCAATATGAAATTTGGATCTTTCAGATTATTCTGTATGTAAAAAAAAAAAAAAAAAAAAGAAAAAGTTGAAATCTGGAGTTCCACTAAAGAGTTTTGTATAACAAATAATCATGTTCATAATTCCATAAAATACCCTTTTAATTTAAACTTACACATATTGTTTACTGATAAGCTTTTTATAAAGTCTGGGTAAACATCCTATTTCAAAATAGAAGTATTAGGCATTTTGTTCCTGGTACAAATGATCATTTGCTTTATCAGAAATTGGTGTTTCTCATTCAATCGCCTAAGTTGTGCAAATCTATGTGAAGTTACTTACAATTCTTTCATATTTCATTAACTGAAATGATCACCTGCAGGCTTCAATTATTTAGTCAACTTTCTCTTCCAGTACACTAATGAATAGGTTTACTTAGCATATTGATGTTAACTGTCTCTCTTTGAGAAAACCAGTCTTTTAGATTGTCTTGTGTTTACATACTACAGGATTTTTATTTATTTATCTACCTACCTATTTCTCAATTTACTTATTTATTTGACAAGTGGCCTTCTCACAAGGTTGTGATTTTTAATATTCTTCTGCATGCTAGACCGTATTTTGTTTGCATCCTTTTCTGTAAAGAAGCAGAAACTCTCTGTTAACTGTGTAGTCTACAGTACTACATACTGACTGCTATGAAAGAAGGATTTTTTCCTGGAGCTGAATATATAGACAAAAAAGATTTTCAGTGAAGTGGGGACATTAATGCATGGTGGTTGTACAAGTCAAGAAATGTGGTTTTGGCTTGGTTTGGGTTTTTTCTGCAACTGTAAGTGCAAGGACTGCTCTAATCACTGGCTCAATATCCTGTCTCGGGCGCTATGGTCAATTGTCCTTTACAGGGATGTTTCTGTTACATTCCTTCCTTGATTTGTGGCTTCATGGCATAACTGAATCTGTAGTGAATGACCTTTTTACAGAGCTATCCAAGTATCTGATTTGCAGTCAGTGATTTGCTGCACTTAGGATTCTCACTAGAGATTTCAATTTCTAAGGATCAGTTCCTGAAAAATGTCTTTAGGGGAGCACAGCAACTCCTCTCTCCCTCTTTAAGACTGACAAGAAAAAAGAAAATTAGCCACTGTGCTTGTTAAACATGATTTTTAGTTAGTATTTCTCCCTTTGAATTTCATTTACCATATTTCCCTATGTGCTTTCAAAAAACCCACAATACTTATTTTGCCATTAGTTTCATTATTTTTTGTTTGTCTTATTATATACAGTGATGTATGATGTCCATTTTCTATTACCCCCATTGCTGCTGATAAAGCTCTATGTCTGTACACTTCAGCTTTCTCCTCTCCACTCCAGAGCTCATTAAGAATTTCAGTGTGTGCAGTAATTTTAAGGTGAAGGAGATAGGAAGAGGGGCTAGTTGTGTCAGTGCTTAGCAGCAATCTCCTTATTAACGCAAGAGCAGACTAAAGCAAAAGCAAGTGTAGTAGTTGCTGTTATACTTCCATCTGGTTTTTAAGGTATCAGTTTGGGAAATAATTTATTCTCATTGGAACAGTACCTTCTCTTTACAATGGAAGAAACACTGAATTTATATGTATTTTGTTATTATTAACTTCCTAGTGTTCACTTGAAACCAGGCATCATCAGAAATCTTTAGATGGAAATTAAGCATTTCACCTTGCACATACGTTATGAAACAAATTCACGTGTGCTTTATTTTACTCACCACTCCATTTTTCAGTGTGCATTTGCTATTTAATATGTCCTAGCTGGGGTGGATGATGGTGGGGAACTGTACGAAGAATCTTGAACATTCTCATGTCTTGAGCAGTTACTTCTTTCTCTGCCTCACCCCAATGATCACCATATTGATGATCTGATCTGAGACATGGCATTTGCATTTATGAAGTTGATGAAAATATTGTAGGTTGCACTAATGGTTCTGAGGTTCTGAGGCCCACTGAGAGAGCAGTGTTAAAACGCTCCTGGGGTTGATTATGCAGGAATCTTACTTGGGCATGTAGGGAAGCAGCAGTAGGTTGAACCTTTTATACCAACTCTGGCTCAGTCTCTTTTGGGGCTTGAACTAGTCAAGACTGGGGCTTAAGTGCTCTCTCTTTCTCCCTATGAGAACTTTTGGCAGAGTTCCTGCTGCCAGAGACCTTTGTTCTGCTGTCACAGAGATTGAAATCTGCCTATAAATGTGACAAATGTCTGCCAGATGTAATTCCCCTGGCTTCAATAGAGTTACACAACGGATGATTTTGGACATTCTCAGCAGTACTTTGTGATTTTAGTATCTGTATGCATACAGTTTGGAGCACATATTTAATCTGCATAAGCAATTTGATAGCTGTCCCAGAAAGATAAGTCACCTTTTGTCAGAATTATTGCTCTGTATATTCCACAGTTAAGAGACTATTAAATCATTTACCCTAAAAAGCTTAACATTCTCCAACTTTGAGACTTTATTCAAGGAAATATAATGTCTAGTCCAGCATAATGTAAATTTTTTCCTGTTGCTTTTTAATAAATCTATGAAGAACTAAATAATAATGCTGTGGTTGGTTTAGGACCTAAGGCAAATACAGTTTATTAGGACAAAGACCAGAAATGTGAAAGCTCCTCTTTTTCTCTTGGAGTGCTACATTTCCAGGGTATTAGTTAGGCTGTGGCCTGATATCTATCAGTCTTGTGACTAAAACCATTTGCTGTATCAAGTCCTCTGTATATGACCAGAGCCAGGAATGAACTAACAATTAAGCAGTTAAATGGGCGATGAGAGATCCCATGCTCAAGCTTTCTCCTTGCCCTTTTTTAGTTTGCCGTATGGATATACTCAATTATTCAATCACAGAAGCTTTTAAGCTAATTGCATCTGGATATGGTCTGCATTTTTAGGTCTGTGAGGCCAAATCTCGGGTTCAGAAATCCTTTTGGAGGCCTTTTCTAACTGTCTTTGAGAAGCACTGCCTCAGCTCTGAAAAATAATGTCTGATGCTTTTTGGCACTCCTAGGAATTGGAGACAGGCTTTTGGCACTCTGGTAATACAGCCTGATTTATCCCTTTAAAGATGAAAGGCCATTAAAGAAGGCTCATCAAAGGTTTATTCACCAGGACTTTGTCCTTAACACATTAGGCATTTCAAAATATCCCATATCCTGCTGTTGCTGACCCTTCAGTGAGTGTGGTATTTGGTGTTTGGGCAGAGGTGACTTGTGCTGGCCCTTATCTTTATAGAAGCCTTTGGGCAGCCAGCAGTGTTTGACTTCCTTCAAGCAGAGGACTTTTACAGGAGATATCCTTATTTATGACAAGAAGTTTTAATTTGGGAATGCTCTAAGCAGTCCTGTTCATAATCTTCTCATACCCCTATTGCAGCCATCTCTACAGCAGATGCTTTTTTGGTTAGTTGGTTGGGTTTTTCCCCCAGGAAGGTTTTAGTAGGGGAAGAACAGTAGTAGCTTTTTTTTTTTTTTTTTTTGGAAGCTATTCCATAGCCTTTCCATAAGTGACCAACATGATTTCCAGGGTAGAGAAGGCACTTGAGGTGTTTTCAGGGTTGTGTAGTTCTGTAAAGCCACAGTGTCCCAAGACTTCTGAACTCAGACCCAGAAGGTATAACGCATTTGAGAGGATCTCTTCTGTAACAGCTATTTCTCTCCGTGTCTGTGTTATAGCCTGTAAAGCACTGTGAGCTGGTTGAAAAGTGAATGTGCTTCATCTGGATATGATTTTTTACAAGTTGTAAAAAATTATTTTTTATTTTGCATTTAGGGAATTTTTCTATGCAAACTGCAAAGGAATGGTCTTGGAAACATGAGAAAGCACTTAATGCACCAGATGCTTGAACAAAGGCAAGCTGCCTGAGCAGAAGTAAAGGTTTCATTACCATTAGCAGCAGCAATGCTAACTGCTTATTAGGATTCTCCAGCACATTGGTACACTGCATGGGAACAGTTTATTTTGTATTCTGGGTTAGACCTTAGACCTTTCAGTGAACGAAAACTTCCTGCCATTCTGACAGCTTATTTGATAGCAACGATTGTTAACCTTGAAGGCACCTCGAATGCACCTCGAATGACATTTGAATAGTGTTATGGATTTATACCACACATTGTACTGTTTTGCTCACTCTCCATTAAACCAAACAAGACATCTTCAGAAAGCTGTATTGATTCTTGACCACAGATCCCAGCTTTGCAGGATACGAGTGTATTCTTCAGAAAGGTTGTGCTCTCTCAGAAGTCCTTTTTGAAGAAAATACATATTGCATTGCAGCCAAGAGCTGTGCAGATGACCACATAACCTAGTTTTAATGAAGGTTACTGTCCCTTTGCTCCTACTACATCAATACTGCAATACCTTTTGCAAAATACATGCATACACAGTATTGCAAATTCAGCTTTATTATTCTAACAAGAAGCAGACATATTAAACCCATCGTTTTGTGTAGGCTTCAGTGAGTTCTACCTGAATTTTAGAAATAGAAACATCTCATTTGCTTCTAATGTTTTTCTTCTGTTGCCCTTTACCTCTGCCAGGTAACATGTCCTCCTATGTCTTTTCCTGTTTATATTCTATTTCTTTACTCCGGAAAAATCACCACTGGGAGAAGCCACTACTCTACCCTTTGACTCACCTTACAAAGGAGTTAAGCCCTAGCTGTAGTTTTTTATCTTCTTTTGTACTTTGGGAGAGGTTTGAAGACTTTTCTGCTTTAGCTGTGCCCTATAGATATTTGCATCTATCTTTCTTTAGACTTTTCTTGCAGTCAGAGGGAAATCCATGTTCAATTAAGTGCTTTGTGGAATATGTTTTACCATGCAACAACCCATAAAAGCAGTCAAGGCAAAAGAAAAAAGAATCACCTACTAGGCAGCAGTGGGCTTCGGGCTGGTCTGTTACATTTTTCTGAAAATTGTGTGTGGTCTTTTGCTAAAGCAATTTCTTGGAAAAGCTATTCTATGCATGATGAGTCATGTTTAATGTCGCCCTTTAGAGCCACTGAGGGCATATACATTTGCAGCTCTCTTCTAGTAATCAATAACGACCTCTGGGACTTTTTAGTTGTGTTTATCAAGTTGAGTCCTGAAGTTTTGGTGTAAAGCAGATATCAGGAGTGAAGGCAGTGAGCAGAAGTGTGTGGGTGTTGATGCATAGAAAAAAAAGTTGTAGGCAAAAAATAAACGGAAAAGCATCTTCTAGAACATGCTTCTTATTTTGATGTTACAGTCAACAGAAAAATATGAAAGAAAAAAAGAAGAACTGACTGCACAAGTTCATGAAGCTTGATGGAACACAAAGCGAGAAACTAGAAACCTTCTAAGGTTATTTCTTCTTTAAAAAAACATTCCAAAGCAAATTATTTTTGGACTGCAGTCTTTTTCATCTGCTGGCACATATTTAAGTATGTGTTCATTTGCTTGGATGCTAATGACATCATTTCCCTATTTGTAATAATCTAATGTGATAAGTCTAGTGAATCACGGACTTTATTTCCCCAAGCCCTGGAGTCCTTTGTATGTAAGCTGAAGTAGTTGCAGATATAAACAAAATAATCAAAGCTACTAATCTGAACATCAGGCCTGAATTAAAGTGATTAAGTAAAACAATGACGTTAGAGAGCTGAACTATAATTTACTTTAAATTAATGAAATTGAAAACATTAGCATTATTATACTGTGAGAAATTAAATACTTCTACCTTCTAGACATGCACAAATACTGGTGAACTTTCCTAATTAGTTTTTATTGTTATCATTTTAGGAAAAATGCAGTGCAACATGCATGATTTTTTGGCTCAATGAGTATAAAGGTTTCAAAAAACAGACATTAGAAGTACTTTCTACAAGTTAATAATGATATAAAAGACATTAAAAGTGGAAAAATTAGTAGATTACAAATTGTTTATATAAAATATTCTTAGAGGAAAACATAAGTGTTCTTTTTCTGCTCACTGCTGCTAATTACTGCATAAACTTAACCAGAGATAATTAGAAAATCCACTTTTTTTTTTTTTTAAATTGCAATTATTGGGAAATTTTGAATTTAGCTATGGGAGACAATTGGGAGGTGTAAAAAGTAAATTGGTCATTATGTTGTGTTTTGGTAAATCAACATCTTGTCTTCCACTTTTAAAGCATTTCCACTTCTAATACGTAAAAATATGAAATTCAATAATTATGAAATATAGGAACATGTACCTGTTAAGCAGTTATTTTTATAATCAAGAATCAGAAACATTTTGCAAACACATTTCTCAGAATTTTTAGGGGAATTTTTAAATTTTTCAGATTTCTCAGACATTTATTTGGGGGGTTATAATTGGGGTTAAATATCTAATTTTAATTTTATTAACTGACTATTTGGAGAAGAAAAAATATTTCCACACAGAATTCAGATCCAGCTGATTTACTACCAGTCCTTCCCAGCTTCTCCCTAGTGATAGTGCCAGGGTAACCAGCCTTTTCCCTCATCACTTCTATGCTAAGAAGAAGCAGTGCAACCTCTGTGTTAAGAGGATTGATCCTTCTGCCTCAGAATTTGCTGCAGACAAACTGCTTATGTGAGCTGAGGAAAAATATCTGTAGAGATTTTATTGAGACAAAGGGACTCTTCAGCTGCTATCACAGCCTGCTTCTGC
>NW_009924233.1:0-15355 GCF_000696875.1 Nestor notabilis | reverse complement strand
CCTGCTGACATACTTATTTGTTTGAGGCATCCAGTGGTTTATAAAATTCCTCTGGTCTCTCACTGACTCTTCACAGCTCTTTCCAAATATGCATGAAGACTCTTTTACACACTGAAGAGATGTCTGATGATTACAAAATGGTATTCACCTCCAAAAATCCATATTCACAAGAAACTCCCATCTCTGTTCATGGGGTCTGTGGCAGCACACAGAACAGAGGGCTCTCCCATTGCTTGGTTGAATAGCAACTGGGGTTGAAGACATGTACAGATTTTTCTTCTGTTGCTATCTCTGCTGCAGCTTACATAGTGGTTCTACTCCCTGTGTTAATACCATGGGCTAACATCACTGTATTAAATGGTACAGGTAATATTTGTCTGAAAACACTTCATATGTATCATAAATGGTGTGGTTATATCCTGAGAGCAGATAAAGGCAAATTTGCTAAGCTGAAACTCTTCACTGTTAGTAAATGCTTTATTGAGTTGAATCTAAGTAAGCATATTTGCTCCTTTGTGTGAGAAAAGCAATTATAATCAGTAAAGGAAGTATCAACTTGTGATATTGAAGCTACCACACATTGGATATAACAAGTAATAGATATAAAAGTTAAAATAGTACATATAAGGAGTAAAAGGAATGAAGAGTAAAGAATAAAGAATAAAGAGTAAAGAATAAGGAATGGATGACAATAATTTATAAAAGGATCCTCTTCTAATGTTTAAGGCATCCAATTATTGATAAGTATCGTATATTATGTGTTTCTCAGAATAAACTGAATTGTTCTGGCTAATTAGAAATCAATCTTCTGCTGGCAAAAAAGCATAACATGCTGGCTGGTTCCCCATGCAAGGTTGTAGTGCTCTGTTCCCACACATGCTTTGCACACTGAGTGGTCCCAGCTCATCCTACCCAGAGGTGTTGGACTCCACGTGCAACACTTTGTAGTCCTGCAGATATAACTTGGGCATTTTGGAAAGTCACTGGTGACAGGTAGAAGATCTAGCTCTTCTGGGCTTAGCGGCTGGAAGCCATGAGGTGTTGGTTCCTTGGACATGTTGGATGGCACCAGACACATAAATGCAAGCAAGTAAATTGAATGCTTGATTAAAGTTGAGGAAAAAGAAAGACCCTTGAGGCCTAGGGGTGCTCACCTTGTGGCTGACACTGCCTTGGGCAGGAGGTTGGACTGCAGACCACTGATGTCCCTTTGAAACTGAATTATTGCGGGATCCTATGAAAGTAAGTTGAATTCTGCATTTGCACTGAGTACGAAATATTGCTTGGGTGGAGATGCTCCTGCGATTTTGGTATTACTGTTGAGTTCAGATTCCTAGAGGAGACTGACCTTCAGCCTGACTGTCTTATTTTAGTACTCATGTTTATGCATAAGTGAAATTAGTAACTCTGAGATTATGCATGGATTCTACATCACTCATATCCCCTCTGCTGGGAAACTGAAACGAAGGGTTTGTGTTTTTTCACTGAGCTCAGAATTATACGTTACAGTCCTTCCTGTCACTGTTGGAAAGTCCACTGAGGCACCACAAAAAAGGCGAGCTAGACCTGCTGGTCAGTCATTATAGTTTCTTTCCTCTGCTACAGAAAGTTCTCTTAGATAAGCAGCTCGCTAATGCAATTTCTTTTAAGTGTCTAGAGGAATACTGTAGTCATACAGCTGAAAAACTACTTGGAACAAAGCCACAATAAACTGAATTGAACTTTGTTCCTATTGTGAAAAAACAGCCAATATGACCAGTCAAATATACTTGGATAATTAATCATCACTTGATGAATGGCGTCCTTCTGTTCATTTCTGTTTAGCTGAGCAATAACTTGGTCAATAGAAGATTGATGTTTTCAAAAACACACACTTGAATTATATAATGCCTGTAATTGACTTGTGGGTAAAGTGTAAACTTCTGTAAAAAAAAGTATATTTCATATCACTACAAATAATTGAGCCAATAAAAGTAGCAAAAAATGCTGCAACTGTTAAAATTGTTACGTGGAGTAGTACTTTGTGAAGGTAGTAAAATGTCAGCAGAAACAAAGAGCACATACTGAAGTATTTACAGAGTAGAGATACTTCACTCCCCTGGTCATTGCTGATGATGTGAGTGATTCAGCCAAGACGTGCATGGAAAGGCTGTGTGGGGATTGCCATGCAAAGACCTTGGGAGGCTGAGAATATGGGCTGGGGTAATTTTAAAGCTGTGGCTACTGTCTTCAGGGTTGCCTTCTCATCGCTAGGGAAGGATGGATTATGAAATGAATAATTGCCATCACCATTAAAATAAAATTTTAAGCCAGTGTGATGGAAATCTGTGATTAGACGTTGATTATTTGCATAAGTGAATGTCAAGAGAAAAATAAGCTTCAAGCCTTTGGTTGTTATATTTGAAATTATAGACCTGGATGAAAACATTCACATAATTTGGGAGAAAAATTTGAAGTAGTTATTTAATTAAGTAGGCTATTTACATTCTCAGCTTTCAAATAATTTAGATCTGAATATTCCCTTTTAACAATTTTTAGAGGAAATGTTTGGAGAATTTTATTTTTGTAATGGTGCCAGAACTGCCTGTCCAGAGTCATACAGCTTTACTGCTGTGTGGTAAACTCTTAAGATAGGAGTGCAATATGATCCTTGTATAATTTTGTTTTATTAATTACTCTAGGAAAATTCATGCAGTCATATAAGATACATACGTTTACAGAAGACACTTCTGTTTGAACGCTCTTAAAAAACTACAGAAAGTAGCATACCCATTCTAGCAAATGTTGACAATTCTTATTGATAGTTTATAGGCACTTTGAGGTTATTTTTTTTTTATTCTAACAAGTAAGCTTTCTCATTACATTAAGTGATAAGGATATGTCTTTTTTAATTCAAAATGATTAATTGTTAATATAAACCTGTTCTTGTGTGCTTCTGGGTTTTTTTTTAAACCATAAAAAGTGTTAAAATAAATAGAAAACTTTTAGTAACAGTAAGTAGTTATAATATCTATAGCTAAGACAAACTTCTTGGTATGGTTAAATAATATTTTTGCAAAATGCAATTTTAAGCTCAGTGAAAGAATTAATGAATTTGGGCCAAAACTGGTGAACAGTTTTCCCCAAGACATAATAAAATCATAGAAAAAAAAAACAACTCACAACAAAAAGCTCATTTTTTAAAGACAGCTTGAATTTCCATATCAAAATATTTTGAAATTCTGACTACCTAGCTTATTTCATTAAAAAATCTTTACCCAAAGCTTTTTAGGGAAATCAATTAGAGCAGATGTTGCTTGGAAAGTAAATATGCAGGAAAGAATTTTAGCTGTGAATTTCAAGAAGAAGCTATCCCCATGCTGCAATGAAAATTAAACAATGCTTGTTTATTTTTTCTTGGGTTTATCATCACAATACTTAATAACATGGAGCTTTTACACAGAATGTTCAATTAACAGATCTCAGAGAATCTGGAGAGGATTTAATTGCAATTATGTTCTTTCTACCTCAGACCTTTGAAAATAATCAAGTATTAATAATCTGAAGACACAAAAGAAACCAAGGAAATGTCTAATGAGACATTAGGTCTACCTCCCGAGGGAAATTTCTGTCTGTGACACGTTCCATGCACATTTTTTTGCCAGAACTCTTAAGAAGCAAATAAAAAAAGTATTTTGTCTGTTTAAAACCTATTTTATCAGCGTCCTCAGGCAAAGGCACATGAATCAGAAGATCTGGGACATTTCGTTTTTAAGGCATAGATCATATGTTGCATATGTAAAGGTAACTGCCCACATTGCATTGATGAACATTTTCGGTTCTTCTCTGCTGGAGATACTGCGCTGTTTATTTTCTATACTTATTATTCATCCTACTTACCAATTACACTTCATGCTTGTAAATAAAAACTGTCATTTAGTTTATCACTAATATAGGCACTGTGCTTGACTGTGTGGTCTGTCAGTGCACTGTGTTGACAAAGGCAAGAGAGCAAGTTGACACCAAGAGCATAACACATACAAAATATTATTTCAGGGTTAAACAAACTTGTAAATTGTGTTCTACTGTGAGAATAGTTTGGTAAAGGAAACTGTATTTCTGCTTGTAAATGTTGTTTCTAGAGGTCTTTCACCTAGCTGTCATATAAAGGACAAAACAAATCATCTCTGCAGTCGTATTCTGGACTTTGGTAGTGTGTCAAGACTGAGGCAAATAAAGGTAATATTAAGCATGCAGTTTATGATTAAAATTTCTTTCTCTTTTAGGTGACTCAAAGGCTAACTTATGTTTATTATTAAAATTTTTTCTTACCCATATCTTTGAGTAATACCCATGGTTCACTAGTTAGCTATTGAGGATAACTGTCTGATGTAATTAGAACTCAATTACCTGGTTTGTTCCTTCATTTCACTACAAATAACAATTGCAAATTGATGTCTAGACAGTGATTCTTTCACAATATTTTGGGAATATTAGTACCAACAGTGTTTTTTGTGTGTGTTAGAAGCCTCAGATAACCACCTTCGAAAGACCTAACTTGGCAATGCATTTGTTGCTTCTGTATAGTAAAATTACGGTAGTTTTGTTTTAAGATAACCTATTTTAAAAGAACTCATGCAATCACTTGCTGTTTGCACTTGTGCCTGTTCAGAGCTCACTGGCTAACTTCCACCCAAGCTTAAAGGACAATAGAAATCACACAGACAAATTCACAAACACGGGGCAAAATCAGTGGTAGAAAATAGAAGAGAAACCAAAAAATTATTTCCTTGATGCAGTATTCATGAGCATTTGGCTTGGCAGTGTATGGCTGTGTAATTTTGTGATCACCACAGCACTGGTCTTCTTGCCAGTGGACATAGAGAAGGAGGTGAAGCTTACTGTGGTGATGGAGAAAAGGACAAATAGTTCGTAGTGTGTGCAAACAGCATGTTGCTCTTCTGCTGCTCTTTTATAGATGCATCACAGAGGTGCAGCTAGCACCTGGCGCTAATGTTTGTATGGAGTACATCCATCAGAGTGTTAGTTGTATGATGGACATAGAGCAGTCCCATTGAAAAATACAGTTGGCTGAAGTTTATTAATTCAGGAGTTGGCAATTCAGGAAGATCAGTAGGTTCCTGACCATGCCATTGATTGTGGGAATACCAAAACACAGTGCTCAAATACTATTTTTGTTATCATCTGCCAATTTTAACGGCTTCTTTGGGCAGTTAACTGAAAGCCTCTTTAAAAATAATGTACAGGTTACATTCTGCAGGTCTTCCACAGGTGAGCACCAGTTGAAATCAATAGTAAGAGCAGAAATACATTTCCTGCAAGAAAAAAAGGCTAACAAAGAAATGAGCAAAAAAAATAAATGTCTTTCTTTGCTTCACAGTATTTTCTATACAGAAAAACTGTGGCATGGTTGGGGAAGAAACAACCTTCATACACAAATATATCCCAATTGTTCTGATAGCAAGTTCATAGAATCATTGAATCAACTAGGTTGGAAAAGACCTCTAAGATCATCAAATACAACCATTACCCCAGCACTGCCAAGACCACCACTAAATCACTTCCAAAGGGCCTCATCTACACAGTTTTTTGAACGCAATTTTCATGTCACTTAATGTACTGGAGAGGTAAATAAACAATGAAAAAGTGCCTGTACCTCTGTCAATTAGTGAAGATACACCTACTGTGTATTCATAAGGCAAGCATTATTGGTGATAGCAGTAGTTATATATTAGAGAGCTCGTAGCCTGAAGACCTGGTGTAGAACTGTCATTAAAGTGAATACTAAATGAAATTCATTCAGCTTAGCTCGTACATGAGGCTGATGATTGATTTTCACAGTCAGGCTAATAGAACAGTTTTAATCAGTCCTGCAATTACATTACAGGTGCATTCTTAGGTTTTTTTCTCTGGTATTAAGGTTTAAATAGAATTTCTGAGTCTTTTTCATTGCTCATAAACTCAGGTTTAATTGGATCTTGAAAACTCAATACTGAAAATTTCACCTTTTACTCTCTGGAAGAACTGCTTTCTTGTATTCCCACCTCCTTAACTGACTGACCTTAAAAGGATAATCGATGCTTTCATAGTGAGAGATATTTCAAAAAAAGTATAATGCCTATGTGGCTTAAACTCAGCCATATAATTTATCAATGGAAATGCTTTAGGAAGAAAAAAAATAGGATAATATCTCTGTTATTTTACATGAGGTTAGAACATACTTTGTCATGTTATTGAAGTGAATCACAGACACTGAAAAATAGTGTTTGTTT
This sequence comes from Nestor notabilis, assembly GCF_000696875.1. NCBI lineage: Eukaryota > Metazoa > Chordata > Aves > Psittaciformes > Psittacidae > Nestor > Nestor notabilis. The sequence continues at coordinate 9,083 of NW_009924233.1, read as the reverse complement.
TTAACATTTTTCCTGAAAAAGCTTTTTTTTTTAAAATAGCACAGATCAGACTGGTCCCTAACAGAAAAATGCAAGAGTCCAAACAATGTGGAATCATTTCAGATTCATTAATAAGTTATCCATGGCGCATGTGATGTTGTTAGCTCTGAAAAATCAGACTTATATGAATGGGAAGAAAAGAGAGCAAGGCTGACTCATCAATCATGTTGTATCATCAGATACATGCAGTTGGAGAAGTACTTGCATATTTGCATACTGAAAAATGGCAGAAAAAATCTTTTCTTAAATTACTATTTCATACCTTTTATTCTTATTAAGAATCAGTCAATGCTGACATCTTTTAATACAAAGTATTAAAAGCAAGAGTTCTCAGTGATGCACAGTAATTAATTCACTGAAATAATGCTGAAAGAGTATTTTGATTTTTTTTTTTTCTACTTGAAGAATACTTCTAAATGAAGTTGGAGGCATGTGGGTCAGTGCATAGTCATGAAGTGAAGCTGGATGTAGAGGCACTATCTGTAATGTCATCACGATCCAAAGCACAAGTGATACATCCTGCTCTGTGAAAGAACAGAGTGTCTCTTTTGGAGTCATTTGATCTCTGTGGTTTATAATCTGTGAAAATGCTGAATGGGAGAAGGGAGTGGGGGGGAGTATGCATTGATGATAAACTCTTCAAAGTGAATACAGATTGTGGACTTGTTTGCACAAAGACTACAAATGATCACCAAAGAAAAGATTGTTATGTGATAAAGCAGGTCTTTTGTGCTTCACACTATTGACCATGACACAGGTAAGAAGGTAAAAACAAAACAAAAAAAGAAAGTGTTTTACGTGGTAATTTTCACAATAGCTGTAAGTAGCTCCTATTTTCTCTTCAGGTGGTTGGACAGAAATGCATCCCAGGTGGATTGTAAGAAGCAGCTGTGTAAAAAACTGGGGAATAGTTTGTATCATATAAGTTATGTGCCTAGTACAAAAGACTAACAACCAGCAGTACATTTGCCAGAAGCAGCAGCATGACCTTTTCAAAAAGTATTTGGGCCTGCTCCCCAGCTGCAAAATCTCACAAGACTGTTTATGTGTATTTACACATTGTATTTCAAGGTGTTTAAAATTACAAGAAGGTCATTGGTTTGAAAAATAATTAAGGCAAGGGAATTTCATTTTTTTATGCAAAAAGTTGCCATCTGCATGATGCAATTTCAGAAGGCTTAATGTGAATAAAAATATCAAAAGTAAAAAAAAAAAACAGTTTATTTTTTTAGTAATCGTGTGTCAGTCAAACCTAGAAATTATTTGGGTTACTTGTATGAAAATATCTGTGAAACAATAAGAGAGGGCACAGGAGTTCTACATGATAGGTAAAAGGTAAAGCCCTTATTAGCCTGTTGGTATTTTCTGTGAGTTCCCCCATAGCCATGTCTCCACTTTTATAGGTGTCTACCCCAGGAAGAGATCTTTGTTCTCTAGCCAAGGGATACAGAAAGCCTTTGTGGTCGCACTGAGTGTGACCAGGAGGCTTGTGTTACTGCTGCAGGACAGGAATGAAGACTGTCACACAAGTGTTTCTCAAAGCCCCTGAAAAAAAGTGAGGGCCAAATTGCAGCTCAGCAAAGTGATATTTTCTTAGGAGGATGGTTGGTGTTGTCTTGCCTACCTGGGGATGTGGCCTGAGAAGGGCAGTGGTTCAAGGTCTGATGATATATTGTAAAAAAATGCAGCATATAGAGCAACGAGGCTCATCTATACCTACATCCCAATCATTCATCCTTCAGGGCTGGGGGAAAGGAGTTCCTGTTGACTTCACTGGCAATAGGGTCCTCAGTGGAACTTAAAGATTGAAATAAAATAAATAAATCAAATAAAAGAAAAAATCAAATAAAGCATTAACAGGAAAAAAAAGTAAAAGATTGTTCTTGGTGGATTATTTTGTAACCTGTTTGCCATAGGCCATTGTGGATATCAAAACTGTACAGGAATGCAAGGGGAAATCCCAAAAGTTAATGGAATAAATGCCATCAAGAGTTCCTACATGCAGAAGTGTCATCCCTGAATCAGGAAATCTGTATGCTTCAGAAACACAAGGATGACTGTTACAAGTGTCTCCTTATATGCTTACCTTATTTGTATACTTTGATTTTGGCCATTACTGGAAGCAGGATATAGGGATAAATAGAGTGCTTTATATTGTTGTGCTCAACAGAGACAAGATTTCCTCCTGTGTCTTTTGTTTCTTTGGGTGGAAGTTCCCTGTGTTGGTCACTAACAACTCTCATAAGCCTTTGGGGCAACATTAGTGGAAATCTACTTTCTCCTGAGGTAGAAAGCAAGTGTTAAGAAGAGAGTTAAAGGGACAGGAGTTTTACGGAATGTGGAACAAGTACCAATCTGATATTTGCTATTGAATTTCAAGAAAAGATGTCTATACATCTCTTGTTTTAAGTCAAGTATTTCAATAATGACGTGAGAAGTACAGGCCATCTTTTAACTCAAAATATTTACTAACAAACTTACATATTATATGCATTCTTTGTGGTAGTAGTTGTAGATTTAAATAGTTCTTGTAGTTTTGCATAATGATTAATATTCATTAAAATGTAAAAATGAAGTAAGTTTACAGCAGAGGCAAGCTTTTAACAACAGACCTTTTGAAGGCATTTTTGAAACCATCCAAGAAGTCAGGCAAAGTATCTTATAACCATGAATTCTAAAATATCCTGAGTAATTATTATAATTCTAAGAACATGTTTCATGCAATGAATATTTCTGATAGAGTTGCTTCACTAGAAACCTGAAGGTAGAAGATGGGATCTGGGAGACAGTAAAGCAAAGGTATATGTGCAGTTTCCAGAGCATAGCAGTAAACATTGAGCAAGGGAAGTATATGCTCTGAAAAACATAAACTGAGAAAGACTGGAAATAACTTTAATCTACTGCCTCACAAAACAATCTGCTGCTTTGCTTTTATTATTAAAGAAGACGTAGTTACAGCTCACTCTAGGTAATGTAGATGCTCAGATAAGTTAACATAATTATATTGAAGTCTTACCCAAATGATAAATTACCATGCTTTTAAAGTAGCCATTTATTTGTGTATTTAAAAAGAAAACATAGATGTATAAAGGGCAACAGAGTATTGTGTAATTAAATCTGACAACACATATTTGTTTCTAAGAAAACATTAAAAAAACGTTAAATAAAAAACTTAGCTTCTGAGAAAAACAATTGTAAGTGTAAGTCAGGAAGTCTCTTTGCAAGCAACTCTACCAATCCTTTTAATCCAGTTCAAGTCATCAATTCTTTTCTAGGAAAAGCTGGTTTTTCTGATTGTTTGGGGTTTGCTTGTTTGTTTGTTTGTTTGTTTGTGGGGGGGTTCTAACTCATTTTTAATATTGTTTTTCCGTAAATATTAAAAATGTGCATTTGAAAATTAGAAGATAAAGTATGCAAGAAAGATGCTTTGAATCAGTGGCTCAGAGAACCAAAACTCGCTGTACACTATTTCCTATGCTGTCAAGTTTAGCTGACCATTGGAGCCGTTTATCTAAGGTTGTTTTCATGTTTCCATTTTACTTTATTTTGAGTAATACAATTTAAAATCCATTCAGATAGTTTTTCTCTGACAGCAGAGGAGGAAGGGGTAGGTAATCATTTCATATACCAGAGGCTGATATCATGAATCAGCAGCGTTAGTAAGGTCCAGTAAAAACTCCTATATGCATACTGTGGTTCTGCATCTGCCTTTCATCACTGCAATGCAGATGAGTTTGGAAAGTGCCTGCCTAAAAAATACATAGAAGTTAGTGTATATGAAATGTTTGCTTGCTCTCACATCATGCTAAACCCGCTGTGGTGTCTTGCCAAACTGGGATGTTAAAACGCTGCCTTATAAAGGCTCTGAAGGAGGAAGGTTGGGTTCTATTGGGATGCAAAAGATGCTATGGTGCTGATGCATTAAAGTGGAAGCTTCACCTTTTCCCTGACACCTTTTCTTTAGAGCAGTCATCTCTGTTCTTAAGTTCTGGCAGTTACATATTTGAGGTGAAGTTGCTACTAACTTGATGTTTTATGGTAGTTAATGAGGTTTCTTTGCTCATTCAGCAAGTGTTTGTTAAAATGCTTGTTCAAAAATGTTATTTTATGGAAATTGTTATTTCACAGAAGTTCAAGAAACTTTTTTTTTCCTGAAAACCTGTTGGGAAAATTGACCTTGTTCTCCAAGACTATTTAATATAGTAAATTATTACCTGTATTTTCATAGTCTTTAATAGCATAAACTGAGCATCATGATCCAATTTTAATTGGTGCTGTAAAGCCACAGATGAATAAAGAAAGTACCAAAAATATGCAGAAGATAAGTACAAGATGGACAAATTTCAGTTGCAGAATACAAGGAATGAATTAGCCAATGCAAGCACGTATTGCTGGCAGTGGTTTCAGGGCATTCTTGGATTAGACAGTGATTTCAGATGAAAGTTTGTTTCTAATCTAAAAATGCAGTTGGTTGGATTTTGGTGAGTCTCAGGGTTCAGCCACTGAATCTGGATGCAGTTTTACTATTGAAAGGTTGTTCTAAAATTTCTGCATTCTAAGTTCCTATGGTCTTTCTAAGTGTTTAAATGGTTCTCTTGCTGAAGTTTTTTTATTCAATTTACCACATGGCAAGAATTAGTAGTAAAAAAAAGAAAGGTGCAGGTTGCCTGAGTATTCTGAAGGCAAAATGAAGTAGAAAATTAAAGATATTTATCTCCATTATTCTCTTCTAAACTTGTTATTAACAAATCCAAAATACAAAGAAAATGATAAATTATTATTCACACTGTAAGAGCAATAGGTATTTTAATGGGATGAAAAATAGCCTGGTGTTTGCATATTGTGCTCCTTTCTTTCTTTTCTGGAATAAATGAGGTTACAGCTATTCTGTGGACATCCCTGTCTGTTCCAAGCAGTTAGGTTATGAGGGTGATGAGGCACTGGAACAGATTGTCCCAAGTTGTGGATGCCCCATCCCTGACAGTGTTCAAGGCCAGGTTGGACTGGGCTTTGAATAACCTGGTCTAGTGGCAGGTATTGCTGCCATGGCAGGTGGTTGGAACTAGATCTTTAAAGTCCCTTCCAATCCAAACCATTCTACGTCATGTGCTTTTGTGGCAGACTGTACCAGTTGGTGCCAGTAGAGAGGTCAGCAATAACTGAAGCAGATTACCAGTGACAAGAAAACGTGAGTTGCTTCTCAAGTTCGAACTATTAATGGCATTAAATTAACCCACTGATTTTTAAATTAATTCGGAGAGACGTTAAAAATTACATCGCTGAATATGCTATACGTTGGATAATGTGCTTTTAGCTTGCATTTGGTGCTGCTTGCCTCATAAGCTTCACTCAGGGAAGAGTTTTTTATCATTTCGTGGCCAGCCTTTTCTGTGCCTCAGAAGAAAAGTTATAGACCCTTTGTCTACTATTCTTTTCTTCAAGTCATGTTTGCTAGGTAAGCTTTAAATACTTTCTGCGGCAGCCAGCATACAAGGCTGTCTCCATATGGTGATGCCTGTGCTGTCCCAGAGCTGAGGCAATGCTTTTGGTCCTGCAGGGATGTCAGAGGAAGTTGGGTGTTATGGAGGAGTGTCCAGGACATGAAACTTCCTACTACTTAAAGAAAGAATCTTGGCCCACTATTGTAAGTAACTGGAAAGTAGTGCCATGTTTTACCAACAACAACAGTACTCCTTTCTCTGAAAAAGAGCATTAGCAGTACTTGTGCTTAAAATAAGCCTGTTTGTTGTCAGTTGATCCAGCGCAGCTGGCATACTTTTTATCAGTGATTACTGTACATCAACTGTCCAGCTGCAAACAATCTGGATTTTTTTTTGGTCAAAACAACTATAGGAGTAACCCCTAAAAATTGTTTCAGCTCACAGTGTGCCAATTAGATTACTGCGTATTGTATTTTTAAATGTTCTTTGATAACCTCAGTTGTACTGCTCCATATTAATACTTGAAAAATACTCTAAACAAATTGTCGGCCGTCCAGGAACATTGGACTACCAGGTAATCCTGATGGATTAATGTGTTTGCTGTAAGTGTAATGAAGTGTGTTTTACCTGAAAAGGTTTTAATTAGGAAAGCATCAGAGATCTGTGTAACACCAAACCATTAATATAAAAATGGAATTATAGCAAAACCAGATGAACATACCTCATCAACTAAAACCAAATTTGCTATAATTATGGAAAATTACATAGTCTGTTTAATACATAAATTGCAAGATAATAAAATTAGGGGTCATCTACTTGAATAATAGTGATTGGGTTTGGAGGAAAGCACACTGTCACACATAGTGGAGTGAAAAAGGGGTTATGATAAAAGCTTTTCAGTCTCTGCTGATGCTAGTAAGCTGAAGGAGACAAACATGATCTTGAAATAAATTTCTAGAAGGATGGACATTAAATCAGAATAATCGTGTAATAGACTGTTGTGCTCACAATATGTTATATTTAAGAAGTTTTTGTAATTCTAAGGCCTTAAAGGTCATATTCTGCAAATAGTTTTGCGTTCTTTTCTAACTTCTTTCAGTCATAAAATATAAAATGCAAAAATTTTTCTAACAGGAGTGACTTGGTGGCAAAAGTAGCTCTGTAAGTAGCTGACTTTAAAATGAGAAGGTCTGAATGTGTTAACAATGACAGTTAAAAGTCTTTCTGTTCTATAAAGTCAGTATTGTTTACTTACATAATGAAAACCATGTCTGTGAATATTCAAGTAGATAACAAAATAGTTACCATGTATAACCAAGAGAGTTCAAAAGACCTGAAATAATTTGTAACTTCATATTATCAGGGCTTAACTTTTCATTAACTTTGTCTTGTACTTTCCATCTATCTTGAAGTGGTTTTGGAGAAGTTGGTCTATTTTACCTCTAACATATACCTTTAAAAAGTAATAACATGTTTTATCACTTCTGCCTATGTACAGAGACCTAGGTAAGATAAATGATTCAGCTCATGACCTCATACAAGATTTTGTGACTTACAATTCAAGTGATTCTGACGCAGACCCAGATTCTGAGCCACCATTTCCTTTTGGCACTGGTCAGTGCCCAAATCCAGATGTTCAACACCTTTATATCTGCACTGCTATCATAAGCAGGCTTGTGTTTTATTTTGGAGGACAAAAAAAAAATATAGTATCTGTCTCTGTGGACTGATTATTATCAGCATTGCCTAAATCTGGCAGTTTAGCAAAAAGCTTTGCAAAATGCAAAGCCTTTGGTAGATTTGACCAGGTTCATGACAAATTCTGACTGCAGCTCTATCAGCACCTGGGATCCAGCTACAAAATAAAAAGTGCTACATATTTGAGATCACTAAATACGTAATAGTGATTATCAGATCCCTTTTGCAAGTCATAAAGTAACAGTGTAAATAGATATACAGCAAAGAAACCTCTGAAAAGATCAAAAATGCCTTGAAAGGCTTAAGTTTCCTTCTGTGTTGCAATAGATTGGTGAATCACCTTCTGAAAGTACACACTATCCATCAGAAAGAAAAAAAGCAATATGATATCAGACTTCAATCTTTATACATAATTTTTTCCACTTTTAAAATGTATGTATATAGATTTCTTGTGCATTATATATAACGTATATATTACATATAAATTTCTTATGTACTACAAATGTATACATATGTATAGACACACATGTGCTTACCTGGTTTAAGAAGACTCATTAAATGGAAGGTGACATGTTTTGTGATCACAACTGACCAATCAGGTAAAATACAAGCATGCAATGAAGAGATATTAGGAAATGTTCTAACCTATGCAGTCTGGTTTCACAGACATCACAGCAGCTATGAAAACATAATTGCATTAAAATGCCTTGTCACAGAAATGCCATCTCAGCTATTGATACTACTTTATGAAGAAGATTTCTTGCCTTGTAGTATTGTTACAAGGACTGCAGATGCAGTATATTCTTTAAAAATACCTTTCTTCAATATTTTGTATGCCTCAGTGATTCATATGATAATGAAATTACATGTTCATGATGTAACATAGTGATTCTGTTAAGATTATTTCATTCCATTGCAGTTCAGTTTTAAAGCTGAACAGTAATATTATTTTGATTTTCTACTAACTGCACCATCTGAGAGACAGATATTTAGCCTCAACATCAGGATTTTGGAGGAATTTTGATTCCTTCAGTCATTAATAGAAATAATATCAAGGAGCCCCAAAGGACACTGAAAACTGATTGAGAATATCCAGTTGCTGCTACATTTTATCAGGGAAATCAGGCATGTTTACATAGTGATTAATTTCTCCTGTGTCCCAAAAAATAGGCCAGCTAAGGTCATACAGAGAAAAAGTTCAGATATATAATGGTAAGGAGAAGAAGTAGAAGTAATATTCAAATCGTGTGAATTACTGTGTGAATTGAAATTATTAAATTTTCTAAGAATATTTTTTCTTCCTTATAATAAATGTCATAAATATTATACGAACACTTAAATGTAGATAGCTGCTTCAGAACTTCATTTTGTGCATGTTTGTCCCTAATGCCTTCGGGCCACAGTGTTAATCAAATGAACTAATGTTTATTGCTGCTTTATTTTTTTCTCATCTCATTTATGTAAGGAGATGTCTACTGCTCACTTATGTAGTTTAGCACCTCCAGGCTACTGACATGTTAAAGTCTCTTTAGAAGTGTAATAAAACATATGGGTCCACAGCAGCTGTGTACTCTGCATAGTATTAGACAAATCAATTTTATACTATTTTTTTTTTCCCAAATCAGCCAGAGGATATTTATTTCATTATTTTTTCTTCAAGCTGCATAAACAGCTCTCCAAGATGGTCTGTCCTTTTATTTTCCTTTTTATTTTTCTTATCTTGTTTTATTTTAAACTGTAATAAATACAAGTTTATTAAAAAAAATTAAAATCTGCCTAATACTATATGTCTTATCTTTAGATTAAAATTTTATTTTCTATTCCTATGTATTTCTAATGTTAAATTTTCTCTTAGAAGCAGGATTTTAGGTTAGTGTCGTGGTTTAAGCCCAGCCGGCGACTTGG